>NW_009207746.1:10480-17394 GCF_000690835.1 Fulmarus glacialis
CTCTCCCCCCCCAGGAGCACCCCCGAGGCAGGGGGTGCCATGAAGCCTGTCACCAAACCCAGGTGACAGCATGACCCCAAACAGGGACAGGCTTTGTCTCCATGCTCTGCAGAGGGGTTGTCCCCAGTAGATTAGTGGTGACATCCCAATCCCAGCTGGACAACGTGTCTCTGCCAAGTCATGAGGACTCTACGGAACGAGCTGTGCTGTGTCCCCATGGGTGGGGGGGGCGGGTGATGCCAGCCCAGGTGGTCCTGGTCTTCATTAGTCCCTTCAGATCTCAATGCAGCACATTGCCTGTAATTAATTTGCTTTGTTAAGAAAGCGCCCTGCTGTCACTAATTAAGCATCTGTAATTACCCAGACTGCTGGCTTTGTGCCTGAATGCAGGGCTCCCTCCACGCTGGGGAGGGGGTGAACCTCTTGCAGCCGCTGGGGAGGGTGTATCAGTGCCTGATGGGGGTCCTGGGGCAATATAAGGAGTTGCTGAGGGCTGGTGCTGGGAAGCAGAGTGGGATGCTCCTGGCTGAGCACAGCATGGGGGGACCTGGACCTGGACCTGGACCTGGACCTGGACCTGGACCTGGACCTGGACCTGGACCTGGACCTGGACCTGGACCGCAGCTCGTTCCTGGTGGGGGGGCGGTCAGGGCAGCAGCCCTGATCAAGGGGATGCCAGCAGCCCTGATAAAGGGGATGCAGTATGGGTGAGCATGGAGTTCCCTTGGACTCAGTGTCCCCTCTGCTCACCAGGAAAAAAGGGGCAGATGCATTTTGGGTGCTGGAAGCTGTCCCCTGCCTCTGCTATCTCCCCAACCTCACTTGGGGGTGACAGCCCTGCTCTGACCCCAGTGGGGTGACAGGCCAGTTATCAGGAGGCTTTGCCTTAAAAGCAGAGCTCCTAGCTAGAGACTTCAGGGCTGGTGGTCATCTGGAGCTCAGAGCATGCAGAAAGATGGTGCCCAGGCAGTTGCACCTTAAATCCCTTCCTTCTGCACCCATCAGGAACAGGGACTGCCCTGTCTATCCTCTGGGGTCCCTATGGAAAGGAGGGCTCGTCCTCCCTGAGCCCATGACTGAGCTGTGCTCTGGCACAGGCAGATCTTCCCCTGCAGCAAAGCTCAGCCTGGCTCCTGCGGAAGCTGGAGAAGCAGCTTCTCAATGGGGAGCAAAAGAGCCACGTTGACGTGCAGCATGAAGGCACATCTCCAGCTGGGAGCACCCCGAGAAGCTGCGAGACTGGCCAGGCAGAGCAGCAAGAGCAGAAGTGAAGGAGACCATCCAAAAACTGAGCTGAGTTTGATGGGAAACCAGGCTGGTGCACAAAGGTTTCCATATCCATACAGACAGAAAGGGGAGGAGGACAGGAGTCACCTGGGGATGGGGTGGACAGGAAGGGTGGGCTCAAGATATGGCCCAATCTTAGCGTGAATATGAGAATAATGAGAGGATGAAGCAATGGGGATTGCAACACCCGTGGTGGAAGCAACCCTTGGAGCTCTCTCTGGGTCACACTGGTTGAACTGGGGCACCCTTCAGCCGGCAGCATGGAGCCCACCGCACAGCCAGCAGCCCAACGGCACCTGCTTGCACCCACATCAGCGGGGACAGGGAGAAGGTGTGGGTGGAAAGAGCAGCCATGGGCATGGAGGGGAAGGGAGCAGGAGAGATGCAGAGTGGTTTTGCTGAAGGTAGGCTGTGTCGGCTGAGGGGCAGGGCTGCTGGGTTTGACCCAGGTGATGTGACGTCTCTCCCCAGTCCCATATCATGGGACTGTTTGCCCCAGAGCCCTGGCGGGGTTGTTACGGAAAGGCAGGAGTGAAGCTCTCTGCTCGCAGGCTCCTGCCCCAAGGGTCAGAGATGAACCGATGGGTCTGGGCAGCAGCGTGCGGATGTCCCTGGCTGGACTTGGGACACGGAACAGCGGGCTGGGAGATGCTGCTGGTGGCTGAGACCAGGTCAGAGTTATCTCTCCAATGACAAGCACTTGCTTTTTAAAAGCAAGACCAGAGTTTCCACAGGGCAACCCAGAGCTGGCCTGGATCCTGCGTGCCCAGCGCGGAAACAACAGAGCGGGAGTAGAGGCTAATTACAGCCCTCTGCATGCTGATTGCACCGATGTAAACACCTAACGCAATGCAGCCCCTGGCTGCCAACTGGGGCGAGGGCTGGCATCTCCTTCAGCCCAGGGTGGGGTGGCAGGGCTCAGACCCCTGTGGCATTGCTTGGACCTTGGTGACAGATGCTGGGCCTTGGGAGAGGAAGGGCAGAGGGGCTCCTGCAGCCCAAACTGGGGGGGAAGCAGAGAGATGGGAAGCACTGGTACCACCTGCTTGCTGTAGACTCAGGCAGGGAGCAGCAGGGAGATATCTTCCAATAATCTGATACTCTGCAGGGTGAGGTTTGGGCATTAGCCACGATGCCAACAGGGATCTGCGACAAGCCTTGCCGGGGTGATGGGCATGGACCAGAACCAGCTCCTGCTGTCCCTACCAGCTGAGATCCCCCTTTCCCAGGGTTGGGGTCCTTGTGGCCAGGGGAGGTGCCCAGAGCATGGATGCTTTTGTGGGCAACAGATCTGATCGCATCAAGCTGGAGGCACTGCGGTGGCTTTTAACAGCCCAGGAGGGCACTTATCAGCAGTGACACCTTGGGTGACCCAGAGTCCCCAGCGTTGACTCACCACCGCTCTCCGCCCTTGGTGGGGTAGCCTGCCTCCCACCTGAGCCAGTCCATCCTCAAGCCTCTGTACAGGATGAGATACACACAGCACCTTCCCCTGGACCAGCCCCAAACGCCCACGTACTGCTCTGCTGATACTGATTCACCTGCCACGTTCCTTGGTATCCCCTGCTCCACTCGCCCGGCTCCTGGGGACGCGGGCTGAGCTCCCCAGCATCCTCCCGCTGGGGCAGCGTGATGGAGGTGGTCCTGCTCCATGGGCTGCTGTTCTTCCTCCCCTTGGCAGCCCTGCTGCTTTACCGGTACAATGCCACCTTCCACTACTTCTGCAAGGTGGCCTTCTTCAACTGCTGGATCGTGGCCATGGCCACCCTCCTGTCCCCCTTTGCGGCTCTTCGGGGACGCTCCGTGGAGAACATGAAGTGAGTATGGCCTGGAGATGTGCTTCTGATGTGGGGATGGCTGGGGCTTGGCTGCGATGGAGGAACTTATGTGGTCTTGTGGACACATGCTCTCTCCTGTTCTGGGCATACCCACAGCCATGTTGTGGCCAGTGGTTGAGCCCTGGGGCCACAGCGAAGGCTGCGGTCGTGTCCATGTGGCAATGAAGGGTGCATCTGCATCTTGTGGTGTGGTGGAGAGGTGCTGGCCATGCCCAGGGAGGGTTGCACCCTGGAGGTGGCCAACTGGGTCAGGACTAGTGGTCACTGGAGGATGAAGTAGCGTAAAAGAGATCATTCTTGGCCATCACAATGTTGGGGTCATCAGTTTGGGTGGGTGATAAGGGAGGTTTTGGCAAAGGTTGGAGGTACAATCATTAGCGGGATGCAAATGCACACCCATCGCTGTCTCCCTGGCAGTGCAGCCAGGTCTTGCTCAACGGGAGCCCCGGAGACCGCGCTTTGGCAGAGGGGTTTTGGGATGTCTCGGTGCCATCAGCTGTTGGGCATGGCGCAGTCATGTCCCTGCGAGTCGTGTGCTGGGGCCGTCAGCTGTGCTCAAGGGTGGTGGCAGCCAAGATAACATCGCTGTGCAACACGAGAGGAAGGTCTGGTTGCTTTCAAGGGTGTTGCAATCTTGTTACTGGATTCCTGGGCATGATAGCATACCAGAAGGGTTATAATTATGTCAGAGTGAAAAATGTCTGAGCTTGTGGTATTTTGCTGAGCTCGAGCCATCACGTATTTGTGCTGATGGATTTCGGGCCCTCGGCAGGAGCGTGGTCAGAGGTTTGATGTTATTAGTCCATCGTGTAGCCTCTCTCCCTCGTCCTTTCTGTGCAGAAATACTGTGCACACACGCACACATCTGGAGGTGCTCCGAGCCCTGGCGCAAACGCTTCCGGCTTAGTGGAAATACCCGGCGTGATGCAGCGGTGACTCACGCTGCCTTATCTTGTCACACCCCGCAGCCATCCTCCGCTGAAGCAGCACGCCCAGCTCCGTCTCCTCCTCAGCCACCAAATCCCAAAGCCTCCGGCTTGGAGCGTGTTCCTGTCATTAGTCCTGGCTTTGGGGCATTGCCACAAGTGTTTTGCTTCTCTGCAGACACCGGGATCTCTGAGTCTGTGTCTCCCAAAGGATGGGTGGTCTTCTGATACAACGGACCCTCTAAGCATCGCGACTCCTTCTCCCTCTGTGCCTGCCTCTACTCTCTCCTCCCAGACTTCTCATCCCTACCTGGGGCTGAGCCCTTCCCTGTCCCCTGTGGGCTCCCTGGGACCACTCGCTGCCAGATGTGTGGACCCTGGCATGGGTGCTCTTCGTGCTGTGGGTTAGAGAGTGCCCCGTTTCAACACCGAAAGCGTACCAGCTTTTTATCTCCACTGTGGGTGCTGCAATCCCCGTTGCTCCATCCTCCTTCCATTCCTCTCGTTATTCTCATACTGAGCGTCACCCTTCATCAGCACTGCCATCCTGATGTTACCCTGCCTGTCCGACCCTCCCTGGATGGTGACACCGCTAAGATGAAACCTCCATCTCCTCGTGACACTGCAGGTCCAGTGAAGCTATTCTTTGTGATTTTTCTTTAACGAATGAAGCTGAGTTGGTTTTCCCTTCCCTGCTCTCTTCCCCCCCCGCCACCTGCAGCACAAAGCTTGGTGCCTGCAGCACCTTTGGCTGCTCTGCAGGGACAGTCCCTGGAGACATCTGCATCCCTGTAGACCTGTCTGTCTCAGGACTGTTCCTCTGCATGTCCGTCTTCAGTGCTCCTCCATCTACAGCTCAGCACCTCTCGGCTGTGTGCCAGCTCCTCTGGCTTTCTGAGTTTCCAGCCCGCACACACAGATCCAGCTGTGCACGTGGGGGACCCTCGGGGTGAGGGTCACCTGGCCAGAGGCAGTTGTCCTCACTGGGATGTGATGATTTGCACCTTGGCTGCAGGCAGACATCCCATCCCTTCTCTTCTTGCTTTCCCATCATCCCTGGACATCAAAAAGGCTGTTGGTTTTATTTTTTCCTCCCACCAGCTTGTGCTGGCTGCTCTTCTTCAGCAGCAGCTCCAATACAGACTCTCTACTACTGAGACAGCAGCTGGTCTCACCTTGGGGATGGTTACAAGGTTAGCTCTGAGCTATGCAGGCTACAAATGTGCTTAGAAAAGCAAAGCATCACTGAGCCTGAACACAGATCCACCCTGGGACACACTATTTCCTCATGTAGACCAGATCTAGCCTGGCCCATCTTGCATCTGACTCCCTGAGTGGTTGTGAAGGGCTGGAAAAAATCAAGCAGCCCCGCTCCGTGTCGATCCGCTCCCCACGTGTCCTTCTGCCCTAGGCTCCTGCGTGCTGCGATCCTGCCCCTCAAACGCTTCTATGGCATCAAGATGCAGGTGTGGGGCTCTGAGCATCTGAACATCAAGGAGCCCTATGTGATAGTTTGCAACCACCAAGCTTCTCTTGACCTCATGGGTATGTGCAAGGGAGAGGGGGTGCTCATCACTGCATGGGCAGCCTTTGGGGTGCTACAGGGGTGGACCAGGCTCACCCTGGGGGGGTCCCAGCAAGGCCAGAACCAGGATTTTTACAGGGCAGTGTGGTAGGCATAGGCCAGCAGAGCTGGTGGGACTCAGGGCTACGGGTGTGCTGCAGAGAGAGGGTTGGGACAACGGAAGATGTTGCCAGGTCACTACAGCCCCCGGGCTGGTTGGTTCTGGGTGCCGTTGGGCAGGGACGGATCCTTTCCTCTCCCATCCATCCTCCAGGCATGGTGGAGGTCATTCCTGACCGCTGTGTGCCCATCGCCAAAAAGGAGCTCATGTACATGGGCACCGTGGGGTGGGCCTGCTGGCTCAGTGGAATCATCTTCATCGACCGCCACAAGAGAGAAGATGCAATCGATGTCATCTCCCAGACGGCCAGGACCATGCGGCGTGAAAATGTGAGGGGGGCTGGCAGCAGGGGGGAGTTGGGGAGCAAACACTGATGGGGCAAGGGGGGTGCGGGGAGGACTGACATAGCAGGTCCCAGGGTGCTCTGGTTGGGGTCCATGCTCATGTCTCTCCCTGTCCCGTGCAGCTCCGAGTGTTGATTTTCCCTGAAGGCACCAGGAACCAGGACAAATCCATGCTGCCCTTCAAGCGTGGGGCTTTCCACTTGGCCGTGCAGGCTCAGGTAAGGCCATCCTCCCCCTCCACTTGCCCTTGATGGAGCGGGGTGGTTGTGCACCTCGGGGCAGCGGGATGGGGGACATTAGGGTCTTTTGGGGTCTGCAGCCCCCAGGGACAGGCACCCTGCTCTGCAGGACCTAGGGAGGGGACGGGGACCTGCTGACGACTGGGGCACGCTGGAGTCTCACCTGGGGAGGGGGTCTGTACGGAGGACATCCCTGACCCTCCATCTCCTACAGGTTCCCATTTTCCCCATCGTGATCTCCCCATACTGGGACTTCTTCAGCTCCAAGGATAAGAAATTCACCTCAGGTAAGTGATGGACAAGAAGCCCCGTTGCTGGAAGGCAGGGCTGGCGGTGGGGATGAGGCACGTGGGGGTTCTTTGTGGGACATTGAGGCGTGGGGAGGCAGCTGCTGGTGGAGGGTGCTGGTGGGCAGACCTGGTTCCTGGTGGGTTCATCTAACAGCATCCCCGGCCTTCCCCTTCTCTCGCCAGGGACGTGCACCATCCGAATCCTCCCCAAGGTAGAAACCCGGGGCCTGACAGCAAAGGATGTCCCCGAACTGACAGAGACTGTCCGCCAGGCCATGGCTGATGCCCTCGCCGCGATGGCTGTC
>NW_009207746.1:17738-22345 GCF_000690835.1 Fulmarus glacialis
TGGGGAAGAGGCAGCTGCTGGTGGAGGGTGCTGGTGGGCAGACCTGGTTCCTGGTGGGTTCATCTAACAGCATCCCCGGCCTTCCCCTTCTCTCGCCAGGGACGTGCACCATCCGAATCCTCCCCAAGGTAGAAACCCAGGGCCTGAGTGCAAAGGATGTCCCCGAACTGACAGAGACTGTCCGCCAGGCCATGGCTGATGCCCTCGCCGAGATGGCTGCAAATCACTGTGGGGACCAGCACCCTGAGCAGCCTCCGCTCCCACGTGGTGCTGGGGCCGGTGCTGGCAGGGGGATGGGCAGCCCGCAGTGCGAGGAGGACACAACCGGGACCAGCAATTAGGCAGAGGGACCGAGCCCCTTGGGGACGTAAGGGAGGTGGCCCAGCCAGAGGCTGGGCCATGCTGTCTCCTTGTCCCCTGCGGATGTGTCCACCAGACCTGCCACCGCCCCGGCAGATTGCAAGAGCAGGACGGTGCCCTGGTGCAAGGGGAAGCAGAGCAGTGAAGGACGGGGACCAGGCAGCACCCCAAAACCAGTGCAAGATGTCCCCAGAAACCCCTTGCTATGACTGTGCATCCCCTCCCCAGGGCATTGCCTGTCTCCCCCAAACCTGGCGCTGTGCCTGGCCCCGGGTAGCAAGCCCCGACTGCCTGGATGGCTCCTGCCTGCCCCGCTGGCTGGGGGGGGAGAGATGTGCCAGGCAGGGCTGGGGGTTCACTGCACCATTTTCCACCCCTGATGGTGCGACTTGCAGTGGGGTTCATCCGTGGGCTTGCTGGGTTGCCTCTTCCAGAGGCTCCTGCAAGCTGGCAATGCTGCTCAGATACAGCCGGCTCTGGGGAGGGGTCCAGCGTGAGGCTTGCGGGGGGGGGCAGAAGGTCCAGGGGATGTTGCCACGTGGGAAGAAGCATCCTTCATGCTGAACTATGAGACAAGGGTGCAAGATTAAACAGCCCATACCTGGTGGTGTGTGTGGACGGTGTCCTGCCTGCGTCTCGGGTGCTGTGGGGAGGGGGATACGTCTCCTTACGGCCATGCAGGGTGCCTGCATCACTGCACGTGGAGCATCCCTATGGACGCCACAGCTTCTCCGTGGAGTGCAGCGTTGGATGGTGTGAAGAGCATGTGGCAGGGTGAGAGTTACACTGGGGTGGACTAGGTCTGTCCCAATGGTAGACCTCTCCCTGCCTTAGGGACAAGCAGTAAGTGCACAGGAAGAACATCCATTAAAGCCCAAAACCCTCAGAGGGCAGAGGTTCCTGGATTATGCCCACCCGGAGCAGGAGGGACCTCCCCATGGCCTCCAGACCATGGCACAATCAGACCCATCCACCAGCTACCATCTCCCCTGGCCTGTTCCCTGCAGCCAGGCAGGGCTTTGGGCATCCTTCCCAGCTGAGCAGCTCCTGTCCCAGCCACCCCAGGGTGACGGTATGGCAGGGAGAGAAGCAGTGTGTGGCTGTCCCCAGTGCTGGGAGCGGGGTGGGCAGGCTTCACCTCCCATCTTCAAAGAAGATGTGCAAACCATGGCCAAGCAAGGGCACGGTGCTCTGGTTTGGCATTGTTCCCGCTCTCGGGAGTGGCTGGCTCGTTATGGAGGAAATTCTGCAAAACCATGGCAATCGTCGACACAGATGGGTATCACTAGGCAAAAATATTAGCAACAGAAAAGAGGCTTCCCATGAGTAACAACTCACCGGATCAGGAACTGTCAAGTGGAGATGGTCAAAGGCAGCGTGCACATGAAGGACCTCATTTCCCAGAAAGCCCCTTTATTCCCTTCCTTCCTGCCAGGGCTCCCTACGTGCGGTTTAGTCTGTCAGCTCTGAGCTGGCTCGGCGGTGCCACCACCATGGGTATGGTTTGGCTGCCCTGAGCCTTGAACCCAGCAAAGCTTGGGTCTGGTGGTTAAACATTGTCCTAGCTGGATGGCCAGGTCCCAGCCAGAGACCTTGCTGGCTTTTGCTTGCTGCCAGCGGGGAGGTGAAAGATTGAGGAGAGGAAGAAGACTCAGCAGGGGGGCTCTGGGACCACCTTGCTTCCACTGGTCCTCCAAGCATGCCCTGCCTGTTGCTTTGCATCCTCTACCTCACAGCTGGAGCATCTACAAAGCCGTAAGTGCTCTCTGTGTCTGCCTGTCCGTGCCTGGTGGGATGGTGGTTGGTCTCAGTGGCGTGACAATCCTTGCCGTGACTGTGGTCGCTGGTCATGGTGGAAATGCTGGGGGTGGTGGTTGTCCCCATAGAGGTCTTTGCACCTGGGGTTGGTGTCTCTGGGCTGCTTTGGTGTAGGTGCAACATCACACACAAGCCACTGGGTGAGCAAAGCCTTCCCTCCCTCCACAGATCGCCCCCTCAGCTCTTTCCCAAGGTGTTTAGGCAAAGGGGGCTCTGCTCTGGTCTGCGCGCTGGCCAGCCTCCCTGGGTAGATGTGGGGAAGGCTGGGTGGCATCGCCCTGCAGAGAGCATCCAGGGCTGGAAAAAACCCAAGTGCCCTCTGCCTTGAGAGTCTGGAGTGGAGGGGAGCACTGGGATTTGATGGGGGGTCCCAGCTCTCCTCCACTACCGAGGTGTCCCCCTCCACTACCGAGGTGTCCCCCTCCCCAGGCACTACATGGTGCTCTTCCCCTCCCTGCTCTACTACCCATACATGGGCAAAGTGCGCGTCCACCTCATGGACCCGGACGAGCCCGTGTGGGTGACCCTCCGCCCGGCGAGCAGCCACGGCATCCCCACCGTCACCCTGGAGGAGCAGGGCAGCCATAGCCTCTGGCTGAACTGGCCCCGCTTCTCCAACGTGAGTCACGGCCCCTTGGCAGGGCTGAGAACCTCGGGAAGGGGTATCCATCCCCTACCCACTGCCAGAGCCGGGCTGGGGGCACTGGGAGGGGACATGGGGTCCATCCTGGATGGGCAACGAGTGAGGTGAAGAGTGGAGGGACATGAGGCATGTACGGAGACTTTGTGGGCTGTATCTGTGTCATCTTCCCATGCACACCAGTTCCCTGGTGCCTTCATGGGGCAACGGGGTGGTGACGGTGGGGGATGGGTATGATGTTCTCACTGGCATCCAACATAAAGTCTTTGCAACCATTTCTGCTGTTTTCCCGGGGGGAAGATTTCTACCCCTCCTGCAGTGATCTACGAGGTGGCACATCTTCACGTCTCCATCCAGGCAGGTTCCCTGCAGGTCTCTGAGCAGAAGAAAGTACTGGTGAAGGCCCTGGAGCTGGGGACCTTGGTGCAGACAGACAAGGATGTCTACAAGCCTGGACAAACTGGTGAGGGGCAGCCCTACCTCACACTCCTCTTCCTCCCAGGAAGGATTCCTTAGGGCGCTGGGGGCACCCAGTCCCTCACCCAGCCCATGTCTGTGCTCACGAACCATCGCCCAAATAACACGCCCTGCCCCTCGCTTTGCCAGCCCGGGACAGACATGTGAAATGCATCTGTCAGTCCAGGCACAGCGGCATTTCGCAGGGACGGGGCTAAGCTCTGCTCTTCCCATCACAAATCCGGGCTTGGAGTAAACAGCACAGATTGGCCTGGCATTCCCCTGCTCTTCTGGGGGTGCGTGTCTCCCACTGGCAGCAAACCCAGGGGTCGGGGCTGTTTGGGAATGGAGCGGGCAGAGCAGATACGCCAGATCTTTCCCAGCTGCTTCCCCTGGCACAGACACTCCTCTCCTGCACTCCCGTTGCAGTGTGACGGGGGGTCCTGATCTTTGGGAGCTCTGTGCTGCCATGGGGCTTTAAGCGCATGTCGATTCCTTGCTACGGAGAGGGATGGAAAGACGTTTCGGTATCTCCGGGCTTCAGCGTGGTGCTATTCTCTCTCGTGCCACGTTTCGGGATGCAAGTTTGAAAACTGTCACCAACGCTCAGCTGGGCTGTGCAGCAAACATCCAGTTCCAAAGCTACCAAAGCCCTTTATACCCTCAGGGCGAGTGGAGAGAATCTGTAACAGCCTCCATGCTGGCTGCAGGACGGGTGGGGACGTTCTGCCTCTTTCCATCCTTTCTGGCAGCACGTTCAAGTCGTGCCCCTGTTTGCAGGAGCAGGACTGGAGGAGGATGAGCAGGCGGGTGTCATGCAGGACACAGGGATGCAGATGGATTTCTTGAGGACATGGCTGTGGGACCTGGTCCCTGTGGGGTGAGTAAGGAGCCCCAGCAGACCTCAAATCAGGGGACTGCCCTTATTGCATCACCTCCACCTCTGGGTGCAGCACCCAGACTTCTGGTTCAGTGTCCGTGTATCCAGGAGTGACACTGAGACATGTCCAGCCCCTTCCCTTGGACCTCAGCGCCGACCCCAGGAGAGACCGGGGCAGTCTGTCCTGTGGGCAGGGGATGCCCTAAGAGACAAGACCACTGATGGTACCTCTGCCCATCTCCAAGTGTGTGATGGCCACCAATGGCCCCTAGGACCCAGAGGAAGGGGGTTGGCATGCTCCTTCTGCTACCTCTGCCCATCAGACCCAGCCTGCAAGGTCTGTCCATCTTCTACTGCCCCGCAAGCAGAGGGGCTCTGCGGAGGTGATGGTGCCCGATGCCATCACTGAGTGGGAAGCCGGGATGCTCTGCACGGCCCTGCGGGGCTTGGGGC
>NW_009207746.1:22594-32007 GCF_000690835.1 Fulmarus glacialis
GCACGGATGAAGAGAGGACCTTCCAGTGGAGCGTGTAAGCCAGCAGCCTGGGTACGGAGGGGACGGCAAAGGGCTGGGGAGGGGGGAGGAGCGCCCAGCGGTGAGACTCCTTGCAAAACTCCTCTTTGTCACTGCTTTTCTGATGCTTTCCTCCCCCTCCCAGCTCCCTCTCCCCTCTCTCCCCTTTCCCTTCTCCACTCTCTAGCCTCTTCCCTCCATTTCCCAGTCCCATTGCACCCATTGCACCCTCCTCCTTCCCCGGCTCCCCGGGATGGCTCTGAGCTGGAGCCAGCCCCTGAGGCAGCATCACAGCGATGTCCCCCATCTGCCCCTGCAGGAGAGGTGAACATCACCGTCATCGCCAAGGCCCTGCGCTCTGAGAAGCTCTGCGGCACCGAGATGTCCGTGGTGCCAACCCAAGGGTGCATGGACACCGAGACAAAACTCCTGATGTGCAGAGTGAGGCGGTGGGCTTGCACCGTCCTCTCGCCGGGAGCAGAGCTGCACCCAAAGCAGTCACCCCCCGAGCAGAGCAAAGCATCTCCCCATCCCTTGGCCAGGCTGGATGGTGCCTGCGGGTGCTGCAAGGTGCGGGGAGAGCATCAGCACCCGGAGCAAGGGGAGAGTCTGTGTCCATGCTCTCCATCAGTGGGATGGTGCCTTCCCTTCCCTTTTGGGGCGAGATTGGTAGATTTGAGGCGGCTGGCTGTGTGATGTTCAGTTTGCTCCCCTCGTCACACCGTGCGTAGGGCTGCTCCAAGGACAGCCCGGCTTGGCCTGGGTGGTCCTGAGCTCTTCTGGCCCATCAGAGCCGATGGGCTGCTGGTGGGGATGGGTTCCAGGCAGGGCGTTTGTCGGAGGAGGGGAGGCATTTCTGGGACAGGGAAGGGCAGGCTGGCTCTGATCCTGGTCTCATACATGCTGTATTCCTGGTTTTAAAGCCTCCAAGACCGATGTGAAGGAAAATTGCAGCTGCCTGGTTGTCCCTCTGCTCCTGACCCCGTCGTACCCCACCAGACAGCCACGGTCTCGAGGGCTGGCAGCCTTTTCCCATCCCTTCATCCCCTTCGCCTGACCCGGTAGGAGCCTGAGGCAACGTGGTTGAGACGAGGACTCTGAAACCCAGCAGCCCTGCCATCCCATGGGGGTCAGGGGCTGCCCAGGGAGCCGCCGCTTTGCTGCCCGCCGTGGAATCGTGGTTTCCCTTGAGCTGATGCCAGTGCAGTCCCTCGGAGAGGGGACCAGGGCAGGTGAGCTGACCCTGGGCTGACAAAAAGCCTTGAGAGATCAGTGCAAGCCTGATGGCTGGGCATCGAGAGGATGCTCAGGGCTGCCCTGAGTGCAGCCCCGTCCCTGTCCCCGCTCAGCCAGGCAGAAAAATGAAGAAAAATGCAAGTGGCATAAGGGAAGCGGAAGCAGCAAAATATTTTTCTCGCAAGAAAACTCCCATTCTTCAGGCTCTTTCCCACCATCCCTGACCAAAGCCAGCCCCATGTCCCAAGACACACTTTGTGTTGGGGGCTCAGCGCTCCTGTCTGCCTTAATGATGTGTAAGAGGGGCCGTACCTTCACGTTGCTTTGCTGAATAAAAAGCTGAGACCGAACCAGAGAGAGCATTCATTGCACAGGCAACAAGGCAGCAGAAAAAACAGCACAACGTGGGGTCAGCGGTGTCTGGTCAGGAGGGACTGGGGGACAACGCACTCTGGCTCCTGCTCCGGAGTCACCAGCAGCACCGAATGACAAATCCTCCGTGCAATATTTCCCCTCAGCAGCCCCACAGGCACCGATCGGAGAGGCAGAGGCCCCCCCTGCTCCCAAATCGATCTCCCCTTGGCCACGCTGCTCATGGCCCCCACTGCATCCTGCCCCCGTGCCCTGAAGGACTCGGTGTGCTGATGGCCCCGAGCTCCTCGTCATGTGGAACCGTCCCCGGGATGCCTGTCGGGGCACTGACCCATGCCCACATCCTGGGGCAGCAGGATGGGCTCGGGGCCATGTTCCTGCCTCGTGTCCGTGGGGGTGGCAGGGACCAGCCTCCTCCGGACACCGACACCGAGTGGGGCTGCTCCCGAAGGGCAGGGAGGTGAGCACGGGGCTGTATCCAGTAATAGTGGAGCAGGACAGGCATGGGGACAGCAGCCGTGGTCGTCCGAGAGCCCACGGGAAGAGGTCAGCTGCTTCCCGCAGCACTGCCTCTGCCTCTCCCCACGGCCCCAAAGGGAAGGGGACTGCAAAACCCCGGAGCAGGGGATGTGCTCAGGACACCGTGTGGCTGTTGTGGAGCTGCCTCAATTTTCCTAAATTCCCACCAGGACAGCAAAAGGCAGCTCAGCCCATGCCCTGGCTGGTGTCCGGCTCCCAGGCGCTGTGCACAGAGCAATGAGAGCGGGTGGAGCTGGCATGACAGCCCAACACCATCCTGCTCCTCTAACTGATTGGATGAAATTGGAGGAACCTGGGCAAAAAGACAGCCTGAGACCTGCGATCAGCCCAAATAGCTGCTGTTTGGCTAAATTTGAAATACCTGGAAACAAGCCCTTCTGCGAAATTGCCACCAACTCACAGACTGTTCTCATGATTTGCTGCCTACTTTCATTTGGGGAACTCGTTCCCACTCCCTCCTGCCATCATTTCCCAGCAAACCAGTGTGTGGGTGGACCTTGCCCCCTGGTTTTGAACCTCTATAGCCTATAGGAACCTTTCCTCAAATTGCAAAAATCCGTCAGAGCCTTGAACCCAGGAGGCTGCGGGCAGATGGTAAACATTGCCTTGGTTATATCTGCAGGTCCACGCTGGATCCCTCTGCCAACCCTTGTTTGCTCACCGGATGGAAAGCAAAGATCTCATTTCAGAGCAGACGCAGGTCTACAGCAATCCAACACCTGGAGAAGGAGGCTGTGGCCGGCCCCGACGTCTGCTTGCAGCTGGAGACATGAAGTCTCCAGCTGCCCTGCCCATCCTGCTGCTCCTCATCCCGCACCTCACAGCTAGGACATCTGCAGCACCGTAAGGCCTCTCTGTGTCTGTCTGCCTGTCCGTGCCTGGTGGGAGGGCATTTAGTCTTGGCTCCTTGGCAGAACATAGTGGGAGGTAATCCTTCCCGTGCATGTGATTGTTGGCCAGGGTGGAAATGCTCGGGCTGGTGGGTTGTCTCTGCCCATGAGCTTCGAGGACTTGGCACCCGGGAGCTGCTGGGGCTGGTGGCTCTGGGATGGTTTATTGTAGGTGCTGCCTCACTTGCAGCTGATGTGTGAGCAGAGCTTTTGCTTTGCTGAGCTGAGAAGTCAAGGGGAGCCCAGAAGCAGAGCGGGGAGGCTGGGGGAGGTGGTCCTGCACCCCAGCACAGGTTTCTGTGCACCCAGGAGCTCTTCAAGACCTCCGTGGGGTCTGTACCGGGATGTGCCTCATCCCGATGTCAGCAATTCTCCTTGCCAGGAGTTATGTGGTCACATCCCCAGCTGTGATCTACCACCCCCACGCAGCGATGCTGTGGGTCCATCTCAGTGGCCTCCATGAGCCCGTCCAGGTGACCATCCAGCTGCAGAGAGCAGACAGGACCCATAACATCACCCTGCTGGAAAGGAAGGTCCAGGAGCCTCATCTGTACCTGAACATCACCTTCCCCGTGAGTGTCATCCCACGCACAGCTGTAAGCGTGGAGGGGGATGCCCTGGACACCCCGCTGTCTCCAGGCGGAGCAGTTTCCACCGGCTTCCCTGAGTGTGGGGCTGTGGTCCCACGTGGGGCTGGGAGCAGGCATGACTTCCCCATCTTTTGGTAGGGTCTCATCCCCCACACAGGCAAAACGACTCTAGGCTCAGCCCAGTTATTCGGTGGCTGAAATAATCCCCTGGTACAGACCTGCAGACTAAGGCAGGGTGTTGGGGGGACATTTCTTCCCAGCCCCTGGCTTGGGGAAGGTGTCCCTGTGGGTGAGGAGTGCTCTGGGACACTCGGAGTGAGCAGAGCATCACGGCCGTGGCATATCCCTCGTCCTCACCCGGTGCCTGGTGTTTCCCCTGGCAGGCTCCAGCCCCCGCCAAAGGGAAGGAGGAAATCGTAGACCTGCACATCTCAATCCAGGGAGATTCCCTGGATGTCTCCGAGAAGAAGAAGGTGATGCTGAGAGCCCTGGAGCCTGGGATCTTCATACAGACAGACAAGGCTGTCTACAAGCCTGGGCAGCAAGGTGAGGGGGACAGGATGGACCACCCTGCTCTGGGCTGAAGGACCTGGTGGGAGAGGGGTGCAGGAGGCTCAGCCTTGCTCCTACGCTGCGTGGAAATAGGAGGGCTCATCCTGGGATGCACTGGGACTCCCAGCACTGGCCCAGGGCAATGCCAGGACACGCTGGCAGCGCTGGAGGCTGTGCTGCTTGGGGGGCAGTGCCCCACTGTAGGGCTCAGGGGGGATTTCCATCCACCTTCCCCATGGGGAACCCCCCTCCCTGCGGATGCACCCACCGCTCACTCCTGCATCCCCGTTTGCTCTTTCCAGTGAAGTTTCGAATCGTCTCTTTGGATAAAGACTTCACTCCCAGCAATAAGAAGGTGAGAGCAGGACTGGGGAAGGGGGGAGGTGACAGGGCCCCCCTGCACCGCCCTCCTACAGTCTCAGCAAGCCGTGAGAGAGGTGTGGGAGTCAGCCAGCGCCTTTCCCCTTGGGAATCCTGCCCCAGCCAGCTCTGCCTGGGTGGCTGTGCTCCCCAGGGGCAGGGATGCCCCGTGTTGTTCACGCAGACTTCAGCAGGCTAAGGAAAGAGAAAGCAGAATTGCACGTGTGACACGGGAACGTACCCACCTAAACTTCTGGTTAGGGATGTAGCGATGGTGAGTGGGAAGCAGGGAAAGTGCTATCGATATCCATCAAATCATCAGACGCCAGGATTACAGGCGAGTTCAGTCTCTGGCACCCCCGAGCAATCATCTGGGTCTCTAGAAGTGCAGGAGGTTCCCAGATGAAATGGTTGATGGCTTCTTGCAAAGGCTCTAGGAGATGCCACCTCTCCATGCCACCCTGGCAGTGTCCTCAGCTCATCCCAGCTAAAGCTGCCCACAGGCTCAAAATCAATCCCAAAGCAAATTGAAGGGTTGGAAGTTCACAGCATCCCACAAATAAGCCTCACTCTACTCCACCCACGGCTCCATAGATGTCCCCACCCTGGTGAGACCCCAAGGAAGGCTCTGAATTCCTCCTCTAACCGTCTCCTCTTTGCCTTGCAGCTGCCCCTTGTGTTCCTGAAGGTCAGTCTGAGAGATGGAGGGAAGCTCCTGGGCGGTGTGGGCTTGGGAAGGCAGCGTGGCTGGGAGAGGAGAAGCATAACGCAGCCATGGGCTGTTTTATAGCGGGGTGCTGGGGTCCCCGGGGCGCTGGGGTCCCTGGGGTGCTGACGCCACGTGTCCCTGTCCGCAGGATCCCAGCGGGAACCGCATCGCGCAGTGGCGGGAGGTGAGCCCACGGCAGGGCATCGTGGACCTGTAAATCCCGCTGGCTGCCGAGCCGGCCCTGGGCACGTACACCATCGAGGTGGAGGGGAAGAGACACTCCTTCAGCGTGGAGGAATATGGTACGTGGGGACCGGGAGGTGCACGGGGGGTGGGAGCCCCACCTCGGCGTGTCCCTGTGGGCAGCATGTCTTTGCCCCCCTGACCACCCAGGCACTATTGTCCTTCTCCTGGGAGCGACAACCCTCTCTCCTTTTGCTTCTCCATCAGTGCTGCCCAAATTTGAGATGACCATTGATCTCCCCGCCGTGGTGCTGGAGAAGGACAAGAAGTTCCAGATGGAAATTTGTGGACGGTAAGCCCGAAACAGGCTGCGCCGGGAAGAGGGAGCGGATGGGAGGATCCGACATGATGTGGCCCATCAGGCACACCCTCGCCACCCTCCACCCAACAGGTACACCTATGGGAAGCCCGTCCAGGGGAAGGTCCAGGCCAGCTTGTGCCAGACCTTCACACCCACCAGGATCCTGTACAGATTTCACAGTGACTTCACGAAAGAGAGGAACTGCATCGAGGTTGGCGGGCAGGTGAGCACTGCCGGGGAGTGTGGGTGCCACCGGGACAGCCCCTTCCCGGGACTGCTGCTAACGGGGTTGACTCTGTCCCTCCAGACTGAGAAGAACGGCTGCTTTTCAACAGAGGTTTTGTTGACTGCCTTCAACCTGACCAGCCACAGGTATCAGAAGCAATTCCAAGTCCAGGCATCGCTGGTGGAGGATGGGACAGGTAGGGACGGCGGTGTTCTCCTGCTTGGGAACGGGCATTGCCGCTGGTCCATGGTTTTGCATTCATTCCCATGTGCACCCAAATGCACGTGGCACGGGGGTATTGGTCTTCTCCGGGGAAGGCCAAAAGCAACGCTGTGATTTAGAGGTGCACATGTGCAGGGACCGGGTCGTGGCGGGGATGTGAGCCAGGTCAGCCAGGCAATACTTCTAATTCTGACCAACGAAATGGTCGGGAGGCAAAAACATCTTTCCAAGATCCAACAACTCTCCCAATGCTATCGCTAGCAGCGAGTTGACTCCTTGCGACACAAAGTAGTGGTTTCACCCAGTCCGGTGGTGTGGCTTCATTCTTCGAGATAATCCACCTCGCCCACCACCTTGATCTCACCAGAAATGACTGCCAGTGGCTTGGCTTCAGAAAAAAAGGAGAAGACCAGGGGTTGGCCCAGGCCCACTGGCACCGAGGTGGCCCTGCATCATGGTGCTTTGGTGAAGGACCTTTTGTGAAGTCTCTGCAGCCAGCTGTGCCTTGGCTTTAGGTCTAAAACATGCCATAGAGGTTTTGCTCCTCTTGTAGGAGATGCGAACTGTGCTCGAAGCTGCCGGCTGCAGAGGGAAAGGCTAAAATGTCCAGGGACCTTTTCTGCACCATGACGGGGGAGCTGGCAGCAGCTAACCTGTGCCCTGTGTCCCTGCAACACCCTCAGCTCCCCACTCCCTCTCCACAGGGCTGGAGCTGAACAACACCAAGAGTTGCAAGATTTTACCTGAAACCCTCACCGTCACCTTTGAAAACACCGATGATTTCTACAAGCCCGGCATCCCCTACACTGGGACGGTAATGTGGGGGTCCCCACACCTCGCAGGGCTCCCCTGCACCCTGCTGCGCCCAATCCCGGTCCCACTGACCCCGAACACCACTCTCCCACCCCTGCCCCCTGCCCCACGCCTGCAGCCCAACCTGGGGCATCTCCCCTTCCCTGCCGGCGCAGATGCTGCTGAAGGGAGCCGACGGTGCCGTGCTGCCGCAGAAGCAGCTCTTGCTCATCGTTAGCCAGCAAGAAAAAGATACGAGACAGACCTTCCTGACAGACAGACTGGGGAGAGCCTCCTTCGAGCTGGAGACCTCTGGTTGGAGTGGCACGGTCTCCTTGCATGTAAGTGACCCATCTCCCACTCCTCGGGGGTCCCTGCACTGCTTTCTCCCAGTAGTACGGGGCTGGGCACCTCTCCAAGTCAAGAACCTGCATCAAAGGTGCCCGGTGATGGGACCAGCACCTCCTTGGATGGCTTCACCACCTTGATTTCTACCTCCATCACTCAGGGTCAAGTCAAAGAGGCAGCTCACACCCAGACCGACAGCTCAACACTCAACTACCAAGATGCCTACGCGTACCTCAGCCCCTTCTTTTCCACGAGCGGGAGCTTCCTGCGGATCCGCCGGCTGGAGAGCGAGCTGCCCTGCGGCCAGCCCCAGCAGCTCTGGGTGGATTACATCTTCAGCAAGGAGGCCTTGGGGACTCAGCTGGAGAGCCTGGATGTGGTATTCCTGGTGAGCCCCGGCCCGGGGAGGGAGGGCAGCGGGCATTAGGGTGGTTGTGTGTGAAGGTCCACATCTACACATGTGTTCACGGTTGTGTTCCTGAAGACAAGACAATGAGCAATCTGTCCCGGCTAGACCGAGGCACCTACGCCTGTTAGTAGAGGTGTCTGATGGCACTGTTGGACCTGCATGCCAATGGGAGATATCGGGGGGGCTGGAGACTGGGCAAGGTCAAAAACCATCCTGACTTTCTCGCCCTTGGCTCCATCCTCCATCTGGGCATTTCGGTTCCCCGCTCAGCATCGGTTTCATTGTTCCCATCTCCTCCTCTGTAGGTCCTGGCCAAGGGGACCATTACCTCCATCCTCAGGAAAGAGCTGCCTGCAGAGGCTGGTAGGTCCTGAGGCATGGACGGGCTGTGCAGGGCTCTGCTTTCTGTGCCTGGTCCTCATCTCCCCTCCTTTCCCATGGCCCAGGGCTGAGAGGCTCCTTCTCCCTGGAGCTGCCCATCGGCCCCGAGCTGGCGCCCACGGCCAAGGTGCTGGGCTACGTGGTGCTGCCCAATGGTGAGATGGTGGCTGACAGCACCAAGCTCGAGGTGGCCAAGTGCTTCCCCAACAAGGTGAGCGGAGGCTGCTGGAGATGGGGGAATCGCTCCACGGCTTGTCCATAGCTGCATGCCCTGAGGTCCATCCTGCTCCAGATGTATCGCGGTGTCAGAGTCTCTTTAACCCACTCCCTGATCCCCAAACCCTTCAGCCTGATTTTATCCTTGCCTAGAAGAGACCTCCATGTCTGTGGCTTGGTCCTGCTCCTCCAAGGGAGGTGGCTCCCCCTCCTGCCCTTGTCCCCTGATGCCCCTGTCCCTCCCCAGGTGAAGATGGCTTTTTCGGAGGACAGGGCTCTGCCTGGCTCAGCGCTGCGGCTGGAGCTGGAGGCTGCCCCAGGGTCCCTGTGCGCCGTCCGTGCCGTGGACCGCAGCGTGCTGCTCTTGAAGCCCGAGGCTGAGCTCAACACGGAGGCGGTGAGTGGTGGCACTGCCCAGGGCCCCTTCTGCAGCCCCAGGGACCAGCCGGGGATGGGGGGGAAGAGATGACATTGGCTTGGACCTCCCCTATGGGGATTCGGTGCCATGGTGGCTCCTAGGCAGGGGGTAGGTACCTGGCTGGTTTTGTACCTAGTACACATGTTTATTCCCAGGTCTACAAAGTACTCCCCGAATTCGACTACCCTGGAAGCATTCAGGACCCACAACCCTGTTCAGCATTTTCCTGGGACTATCCCCCCAACTTCGGCATCCCATTTGTACCAAGACAGAGAGACTTCTTTCTCCGTCCAAGGAGGCATCGCTCACCTTTCCTTTTTTGGAGGAATTCCCAGATGGACACCTACAAGTTATTTCAGGTAAAGACCCTGCCCGCCTGTACCTCCTGGTTCCTCTTCATCCAGGAGCTGCCTGTGGTTTGCTCAGGGTGCCGAGAAACCACAGCAACATCCCGGGAAAGCCTCACTTGTGGCAAAGGTCTTCCCCTTTCCCATGGATGCCAGGCTCTGGTCCTTCTCCACTTCTCTTCTTTGGCAGCCCTGCAGAAGCCCTGACTATTTACTGCTGGGATGGGGATATTCATGCTGGGT
>NW_009207746.1:32038-32847 GCF_000690835.1 Fulmarus glacialis
AGATGGACAACCTCTTTTCTTTTTCACAGAATGCAGCGCTGAAGCTTTTCACCAATACCAAGACCAACGATGTTTGCAAAGAGAGGATTGGCTTGCCTGGGATGGCAGGTCCCCCAGGTCCCAGAGGTCAGCACAGCCCTCAGCTTGCTCGCTCCGCTGAGCCCCCTCAGGAGAAAAGAGCAAAGAGCTGCTGCCCGGTCCTGGCTCCCGTGTCCTCAGGGGGACTCGGAGCCATCCTGAAAATACATTCAGCATCAAAGGGATTGAAAAGGATTTTGGCCACCTTCGGGCTGCCTGCAGGCAAGGTCCAGCTGAGATGCAGAGACCTGTGCACCCTAATTTCTGCTCTGCCTTTTCCAGGTGGCTTTGACTCCTCTATCACCTCTTTGGGAGAAGGAGCTGCTGACCCAGTAATGATGAGATTTAGTGTCCCAGAACCAATGGGCCATCATATCCTTGTCGCCTCTGTCCAGGAAGAGCCACCGGCACCCCGGACGTATTTCCCAGAGACGTGGCTGTGGGACCTGGTTCCCGTGGGGTGAGTGAGGACAGTCCCCGTGGGGCTGGTCCTCTCCTCACCTCCCCTCCTGCATGGAGGGAGGTTGGGGACCTCAGGATGGCTCTTTCTCCCATAGGGAGAGAGCCAGCCCAGCTGGGGATGACACCAGCTGTGGGTGAATGTGGTGGGATGGCCTCATGATGTTCTGCATCCCCCCAGGGAGGGGGGCTCTGCGGAGGTGACAGTGACGGTGCCCGATGCCATCACTGACTGGGAAGCTGGGATGTTCTGCACGGCCCCGTTGGGCTTG
>NW_009207746.1:33070-34192 GCF_000690835.1 Fulmarus glacialis
CATGGGCCGGCAGGTTCGGGTGAGGCTGGCAGAGTCGGCAGAGCTGGAGGTGTCGGCGAGCACGGACGAGGCGTTCAGTGGTTGCATCTGTGCAGATGAAGCAAGGACCTTCCGATGGGGCGTGCGAGCCACCAGCCTGGGTACGGAACACCGGGGCCATGGCAGAACCCCTCTGCCCTGCTGCTTGGGCACCCCCTCGGAGGATGGGGCGGGCAGGGAGGATGGGAGCAAATGCAATGCCGCCTGGAAAGCTCTCCTCCACTCCACTCTCATCCTTCAGATTGCCTCCCAGCACTGCTCCTCAACCTGGTGACCCCCATCCCAATCCAGCCAGCCCCACCCAAAGCCCCAGGGCTGATGCAAGCCCATGGGGCTGCAGTGTGGGCTGGGGGGCTCCGTGGGGACTGAGTGCCCCGTTTGCATCTGCAGGGGAGGTGAACATCACCATCAGCACCGAGGCCCTCAGCTCCAAGGAGCTCTGCGGCAACGAGATGCCCGTTGTGCCAGCCCAGGGCCGCATGGACACCATGATAAAGCCCTTGCTGGTGCAGGTCAGATGGGTTATGGAGGAGGAAGGTGGGATGGGTTTGGGGACAGGGTCCAAGCAGCCCTCAGGGTGCAGCAGGAGGACCGGGAGCAGGACAGCACCCAGCCCTGAGCCTGGGCTTCAGGCATGACCCTGGGGGACATGGCTGGTCCCTTCTCCTCACTGACTCTGGTGCTGCTTCCCCACAGCCCGGGGGGATCCTGGTGGAGAAGGCGCACAACTCCCTGCTCTGCCAGGAAGGTAGGACAGGCGGGGGGTGTCCAGCAGTGCGTGGGGCAGGGATGCTTGGCCACTGGTAGCAAGGGCCACCGGGCCAGAGGAGCCAAGGACCAGGGTCCATAGATGCTCTTGGCTGAGATGCCCCAACCCAGCCTTGAGCCCATGGAGGGTCAGGGCAGGAAAGGGGTGGGTGAGGGTGCCATGAGGCCGGGCCGGGAGGAGCTGGGCATCCCCACTGTCGTTGCCCTCCATCCCCACAGTCGCTGAAGAAATCTCCCTGGAGGTTCCCGCAAACATCTTGGAGGGCTCCCAGCGAGCCCACGTCACCGTGATGGGTAAGGGACAGGCAGGGGACG
>NW_009207746.1:34238-35871 GCF_000690835.1 Fulmarus glacialis
CCTGGGGCAGGGAGGGTGCAGAGCTCCATGGCCCAAGCTCAGCAGGAGGTGGGACCTCCCAAAGCTGAGATGGGAGGGGGTACGGGGTGCTGGTGGCAGGGGGGCTCAGCCAGTGACGGTGCTCCCCATATCCCCCCGGGACAGGCGACATCATGGGCAATGCTCTGCAGAACCTCGACCGCCTCCTGGCCATGCCCTACGGCTGCGGGGAGCAGAATATGGTGCACTTCGCCCCCAACATCTACATCCAGCAGTACCTGGAGAAGAGCGGGCAGCTGCACCCCGACATCCGCGCCAAGGCGCAGGGCTTCCTGCAGAGCGGTGAGCGTCCCCAGCCCCACCTCTCCCTGTCCCACCCTGCCGGGCTACCGAGGGACACCACTGCCCCATATCCCTCCTCCCTATTTTCTACCTGCTCCTCGGGGTGGGTCTGGGCTCCAGGCTGCCTCTGGGGTCCCCTGGGGGTGTAAAGACCAGCATGTAAAGACTCATCCCCATTTTTTGGGGGTAGGGTATCAGCGAGAGTTGCTCTACAAACACGACGACGGCTCTTACAGCGCCTTCGGGAAGAGCGATCCCAGGGGCAATACCTGGTGAGGGACTGCACGGGGCTCAGGCAGGCTGTGCAGTGGCATCTCTCCGGGGACCGGCCGTCCCAGGGCTCCTCCTGCCACCAAGCGTACCCCAGCCCCAGTCTCCCATCCCTCTGACATCTCTCTGGCTCGTAGGCTGACAGCGTTTGTCCTCAAGTCCTTCGGGCAAGCCAGAGCCTACGTGGCCATCGAGGAGCAGCACATCACGGACGCACTGCGCTGGTTGCAGAAGAAGCAGCAGGAGACGGGCTGCTTCCGCAGCGTGGGGAAGCTCTTCAACAACGCGCTGCAGGTGGGTCGCTGGGGTGGGACATGGGGACATGCAGCTAGAGCCAGGTTGGCCCCAGCACATCCCTGGTGTGTGGTCTAGGCAGTGGGGGAGTCCCTGTGCCGGTGGCACGGCATGGCTGGACCCATCTCCTGCTGTCCCCATCTCCTGCTGTCCCCTTTGCAGGGTGGTGTCTCGGATGAGCTCTCGCTGTCGGCTTATGTCACAGCTGCGATGCTGGAGCTGGGGCTGTCCCCAACGGTGAGGATGACCCCATCTTCCCCGGAGGGGCTGGTGGGGTGGGGATGGGTGCTGGGGCAGGGAGTCTGGCTGTTCCAGGCCACCTCCTAGCCCAACCTGGGTGCAGCTGGTCTCACTGGGCAGAACTGGGGTCTCTGAGCAATGCCCGTGCCCGTGGGCTGGCTCCTGACTCTGCTCCTGTGCCAGAACCCAAAGGTGAGCTCAGCCCTGCAGTGCCTGGAGGCTTCGGCCACAGATGACCCCTACACGCAGGCGCTGCTCGCCTACGTCTTCGGGCTGGCGGGGCGCGGGGAGCAGCAGCGAGCCCGCCTGCAGAGTCTGGCCCAGCACAGCGTCAGCGCAGGTACCGCCCGGTGCAGGCAGTGGCACCTCTGGGCAGTGCCACCCTCTGCTTGGGTCACCCCATCCCATCTGCTTGGGACCCGCGGAGCAGGAGGGCTGAGCTCCCACCTCCTTCTCTCCCAGAGGGGCAGCTCTACTGGCGGAGGGAGGGGGAGGGGCTTCCGCGCCC
>NW_009207746.1:35990-36275 GCF_000690835.1 Fulmarus glacialis
GCGGAGCAAGCGGACGATTTGGGAAGCGGTCCCCATGTGGGCAGAGGACACATGGGGACTGCTTCCCAAATCGTCCGCTGGCTCAGCAAGCAGCAAAACCCCTATGGGGGCTTCGCCTCTACGCAGGTACCGGCACCAGAGTCCATGGGGCTGCTCCAAGCATCCCCCCTGTATCTGCAGTTAGGGGTGAGCAACCCTGGCTTGGTCCTTTCTCCATGCCCAGGACACCGTGGAGGCCCTGCAAGCCCTGGCCAAGGCCGCTGCCTTGCCGTACGGTCGGCACAG
>NW_009207746.1:36446-38247 GCF_000690835.1 Fulmarus glacialis
GAGCGGCTGGGGGCGTACGGGGTGCGAGCCCGCGGGCAGGGCTGTGCCCTGGTGCAGGGGGGTACAGCCCGGGGTCCCTGTCCCCATGTGGTGCCCACTCAGTGGCTCTAACCCTCCTGCGTCACCGCAGGTGACCCTGCGCTATAACGTGCCACCCCCTCCGAGCACGGGGATGTTTGACCTCCGCGTGGAGACGGAGCCTGGGGAGTGCACGGGGGACGCCAGCGCCCGCTTCCGCCTCCTCCTCAGGGCACGGTAGGGGCTGGGGCTGCCCCCCGGGTTTTTGGGGGGGCCAGGAGCAGCCAAAGAGGGAGGGCAGACCCTAACCCCACTCCGGGACTCTGCCCTTGCAGGTACACCGGGGAGCGTCCCGCCACCAACATGGTTGTCATCGAGGCCAAGCTGCCGTCTGGCTACATCCCGGACAAGAGCTCCATGGTGGAGGTGAGAAGCCCTCGCTGTCCCCAGGACCTCCTCTGCCCCACTGGGGCACCCACCCTGCCACTGAGTCCCTGCCCCTCGGGGGCAGTGGGGCATGGAGGGGCACCCACTGGGGGTGCTGGTCCTGGCTGGGGCACCCACCGAGCAGCTGTTACCCATCCTGAGCTGTGTCTCTCCAGCTGAAGAGGCAGAAGCTGGTGAAGAAGGTGGAGGTGCAGCCCGACCAGGTGACGATTTACCTGGACCAGGTGAGATGGGGCACGGGGACAGGAGCAGGACCCCACGTGCTGGGGCGTGGGGATGCTTCCCCATCGTGGATGGTTGCACCTCAGCCTTGGGCCGTCTCCACAGCTGACGAAGGAGGAGGAGACCTTTGCCTTCACCGCCACGCAGGACTTCCCGGTGAAGAACCTCCAGCCGGCCACCGTGACACTGTACGACTACTACGAGACGGGTAAGCCCCGTTGGGGACATGGCCCCGGTGTTCCTGGCCCCGCTGCCACCCCTTGCAATCCCAATGGCTCAGAGAAGGTCTGGCTGAGCTTTCAGTTCACATTGATGAGCTTTGGCTCGTTAACGGGAGCAGCTCATCCTGAGCCCATTGGTCGCCATCCTTTCCATTGCAGATGACCGCACGGATGCTGCCTACAGTGCACCTTGCAGCTCAGGTAGGGGCTGAGCCTGACAGGGCAGAGGGGTCACCCCACCATCGGCACCCTGACGGGGTCCCACTGACCCTGAAGGGCCAATCTGGGCTGTGCTGAGCCCCTGGACCCGGGGGAAGGAGGGCAGTGAGCAGGGATGGAGGAGCCCAGCCAGGAGCCTGGAGTCCTGAATTGATCGATGGGGACTTGCTGGCCAGAGCCTGGGGGGGCTAGAGGTCAGGGAGGACCCAGGCGACCAGGTTGTGGGGTGCAGAGAGGAGCTGTGCCTCTTTGAGGGGGCTCAGACCCCCATCAGCCCTGGCCTTCCTCCTGTGCACCTTATGGAGCTCCCCATCCACAGGTTTGGGATCACACAGGGAATGAGACAGAGCTCCCAGGGATGGAGCTCAGCTGGAGGGACAGGGGCGGCGGGGCTCTCCTGTCACAGCACACCCGTTCTTGATTTTGAAGAGGCTGACGGTCAGGAGCAGGAAAACTTCTAGCACAGCCTGAAGCCTGGCAGCTGGTCCCCTCCGCTCGCCCCGAGACCCTCAGCCACCGAGGACCGGGACAGCCAACAGTCTCTGCTCCCACCCTGGCCACAGCCCCGACCCTCCACGGGGGCAGAATGTGGCCCAGAGATGCTCACAGCACCGCCAGCACCCAGCATGGCACGGCTCGCTCTGAACTCAGCCACTTCTCCCTGTAGCGCAGCT
>NW_009207746.1:38379-39170 GCF_000690835.1 Fulmarus glacialis
GGAGCCAGGGCCGAGGGGCTAACGCAGACCCACAGGCTGAGATGTCTTGCTGCTCTGCAAGCCCCTGCCACAGATATTTGACTTTGGTTGAGCAGCCAAGGGGTGGCTTTACAGGGACACCGCGGTGCATCTCCCCCCCTGCCACCCCGAGGGAGCTCTGGGGCACCAGGGCTGGCCTCTCCACTCCCCACGGCACGTGAATGGGACCAAGACCTCCTCCCTCCCTCAGACCGACTGTACCTTCCCCAGATGTCCCCACCACCACTCCCCCCGTCTTGCTCTCCCTGGGAGTCATGGTGCCACCCCGGCCCCCTCCCTGGCACTAACACGGTGCCACTGTCACCAAGCAGGACCTGGGGACACCTCTGCAATCCCACCAAAACAGATTCAGGCACTCATCGACGGAGGGAAGCCGCAGTCGCCCCAGCCCCTGCCCTGGGTCTAAATAAATACATTTGCTCAAGTGCGTATTTTCTTTTGGTCTTGCTTTTCTTAAACTTGCAGGGTCCCACACCTGGAGGGGGTACGGATGGGGTGGCTGCTGTGGACTGTGTCGGTTGGGGCAGGGAGGGAGGATGTCAGGCAAGTCAGCTGCTGTTCAGCTTCTTTGCCAGAGGTAAAAGGAGGCAGGCCGAGGCAGGTGGGCTCCCCAAGGTGTCAGCAGAGGTGCGCAGACCCCATCCACCCTACGCTCCTCTCTCCACCAAACAGCGCATGAAGGGACATGGCAGCTCGCAGCGCAGGTCCCTCACCTTGCCAAGATGCAGGACACATCCTGGGGCAGCCTCAGA
>NW_009207746.1:39812-40545 GCF_000690835.1 Fulmarus glacialis
AGGACGGAGCCGGTCCCACATCACTTATGGTGTTTTTTCTTCTGTTCTTTGCGTTTCTGAGCTCTCACGTCCTTCTTCAGGCGGCTGTCAACGACCTTGAACTGGCCCTTGACGCCGGGAGGACGGCGCACCCGGGGTCCTACGCCTTTCTTAGCCACCAAGTAGGTGACCTGCCGCTTCTCCTTGGCCAGCCCAGCCTTCTTGTAGATGCTGCGGGAGAATGGCAAAAGGTGAGACCGAGACCCCAGCACCCCAACCCAGCTCCAGCTGTTTGGCTTTGGGACGTATCCAAAGACCAGTATTAGGTGCCACCATTCCGCTGGGCCTTTGTGCCCCGAGACAGGGCTCCCTTGCTCGCTCTCCCATTCCTCAGCCTACACCCGGATCTAGCCCAGCCCTTCCCAGCCCTGCTGGGTTACGTGCAGGAGCCGTCCCCGCAATCGAGCCCAGGACAACACGAAGGATCTGGATCCCAGCTTCACCACTCACCGCCGCAGCTGGGCCACCTTCTCCCTCTCTGAGATATCCACCGTGCTCACCACGGCCTCTGCTTTCTTCTTCATCTGCTCCATCTTCTTCAGCATCTATGGGGACAGCGAGGGTGAGGGACATGGGGGATCGGAGGAGGGACGGAGCACCTGGCAGGGGGAACAGAGCACCCGTCCAGGACCACAGCCCCACTCACCCGCCGCTTCTTGCGGGCCTTGGCCTCCGCCACCTTCTTGATGGGGCG
>NW_009207746.1:40584-43158 GCF_000690835.1 Fulmarus glacialis
CGGTCCACGTGTATTGTCTGGCGCCGGTGCTGCTGCTCCTCCTCTGTGAACCACTCCGGCAGCTCTCCCTCATCCTCATTGAAGGAATACCTGTGGGGGGAACTCGGGTGAGTTGTGAGCGGGACATGGGGTCCCCACACCAAAACATCTGCCACCCCCGTGACCTGTCTCCCTCCAGCACCCACAGCTGCAAGTACCTGTTGAAGGAGTCATCAATTAGGTCCCGCCTGGCTTTTTTGGAGGTGGCGATGACGGAGCCGAGCGCCAGGCCCTCTGCGTCCAGGACACGGGCTCTTTTCACTGCAGCATATGGACAGATTAAAGCTTGGCCTATCTGCAAGCAGCCTGAGACCCAGGGATCAGCAAGCAGCCCCTTCAGCCCAAGTAAGCACGGTCTGACCCTGTCTCCTGTCCCTAAAGAGGGACCCACACCCAGGTGCACGTGGGTCCAGAAGCACCCCCCACTCACCTGGATTCTCAATGGGCACCACCTCGAAGCCACACGGCTCGACACGGCCCCGCTTCCTCCCCACCGGTGTCAGTGGCCTGCAGAGAGGAGTGGTCAGGGCTGAGGTCCTCACCTCCCCACTGTCCCGGACTGTGGAACTGGGGGAGAACATCCAGAGCGCCACCCTCGCAGCCCTCACCTCTCCTCGTCGCTGCTGCTGTCATCATCACTGCTCTGCTCATCCTGCGCTTTACCAGCGTCGGGTCCTGTGTCTGCGGTAGGCGGGGGCTCAGCTGGAGCTTCCTCCTGGGGTACCTCCCTCTTCTGCCCTTTCCTTGTTGCTTTGTCTGGGGAACGGGAACCACCGGGTGAGAAAGGGTTGAGGCAGACCCCACTGCAGATCACTCCTCTAGAGACTCAGCTCATTAACGCTACACTAATGCCAGTTCGTTAAGTGTATAATGATACAGGCTGGAAGCAATCTCTGGAGATCTCCGGTCCTGCTCAGAGCAGTGTCCACATGATGGTCTGATCCAGTGCCCCAGACCGGGCCGTGGGGCTGTCCCCCTGAGCCCCCCGCCAGCGAAGCAGCCCCCCACTAACCTCTCTGAGACTCGCGCTGTTTCTCAGCCAACATCTGCGACTGCCCCAGCTCCAGGTCCTCATCCGCATCGTCCTCGATGCCGGCAAAGGCGTCCTGGGGATGGGGAGCAGCGGGTCAGGGGACACAGGACAGACCTGGGGAGCTGCTGGGGCTGAGGCTGCCCTGTTGTTTCTGGCCCAGTAGGACTCACCTTCCCGAACCACAGGCTGGCCTGTCGTTCCTCCAGCACCGACTTCTCCTCCAGGGGCACCAGCAGGGGATTCTCCTCTTCCTCCCCTTCCTCCTCCTCTTCCTTCTGCTTAAACTTCACCCTGCGACAGCAGCAAGATCAGTGCTCTCCAGCCAGGTCGGGGCGGGCATACTGCTGGACTCCGGAGCTGCTCCAAAGGAAGCCCTTGCCCCAGGGAGGCCTCTCCTGGCTCTCACCTCTTTGCACCCTGCTCTCGCCTTTCCCGCTCCAGCCGGCGCTGACGGGCCTCTATCTCAACCAGCTCCTCTGGGTCTAGATCACTGGCCAGGGACACATCATCCTCTTCCCCATTATCCGAGACATAAATGTCATCGTCCCCAGGTCCTATCTCCAGCAGGGCATCTGCCGATGCCATGTCCCCCCGGGCCAAGCGAGTTGAGTCCCAAGCTCCAGTCCGTCCCTGTCCCAGCCCCGATGGCTCTGGGAGCGTGGCCTCCCCCTGCCCCACATACCGGGGTCCTGTGGATAGTCTGGAGGGAGAACATGCTGGTGTCACCGTCATCGGCAATAGAGACACCAGGGAGGTCCATCTTCAGCTCCACACGCTCACGCTGCTTCCGCTGTTCCTTCAGGATCTTCTTCTTCTTTCTGGAGAAAGAGGCAAAGGCATGACGCTACACTGCCCCACTCCCCACACACACACATCCCAGTGGCTCATCCACTGCCACATCAGTGCCAGATGTCCCCCAGGCCTGGGGACCCAGCAACACTCTCATCCCTCTGTGAGGCGTCCCCAACCCTGGGGCAAAGGGGGCCCACGCCAGCTTGGAACAGCCGCTTCGTCTGCCTGGAGGAGCAGACAACCCCAAGGACCCCAGACCCACAAACCCCACCCGCTGTCAACAGAAGGACAGGCTCTGACACAACCACCCTCTGTCCCGATGGCTAGAACCCCCCTGTGCTCTGCTGGCCCGGTACTCCCCCATCTCTCCTCATCTGAGCTCTTTTTACCTCTTTAACTCTGCCAGCTCCTTCGCCTTCATCTCTGCCAACGCCAGCTCTACCTCCTCGTCTTCTTCTTTCACCACCTCATCAATTGCAGCTCTTGGTGACGTCTTCTTCTCCTTCTTCTCCTCCTCTTTGCCTTCCTCCTCTTCACCGGAGCTCAGGCTGCCAAAAGGAAGGAGCTCAGACCGTCTCTCCTGGTGGCACGCCCATCCCACCGTGTTGGTGTTGTGGGGCAGCCCTGTTGCTCCTACTTGATATCCAGCTCCTTTGCCTGCTCTTTCAGTTTTTTGGCCAAAAACCGCCGCAACTTCGTCCTCCAGTTCA
>NW_009207746.1:43201-45252 GCF_000690835.1 Fulmarus glacialis
AGAGACACCCACCAAGCCCAGCAAAACGCCCTGTCCCAGTCCCCTCGAGTACCTGAGCTCTTTGCGTCCCAGCACGCGGATGTCCTTGCAGCACTGACGCAACTCCTCCGTGGTGGAACTGTGATTCTCCAGCTCACCGTCCCCCAGTGTGATCTGGACAGAGCAGAGGGAAAGGGCTGTTATGCCTGAGCCCCAGCTCCTGCCCTGCCTCGCCTCCGCAAGAAGAGGAACGGGGCCATTGCTGGGGTACCTGGCTCCCCGTTCATTGCTCTGTGCTCCTGGGGACGTCTCAGGGGCCACCAAGGTCCCCCTCACTTCAGGCACTCACCTCGTTGGCCTTGGAGAGGAAGTCCACAGGGTTGGGAGCCTTGAGGAAGTCCATCAGGGTGAAGCGGTGGTAGAGGGTCGTGTCGCCATCTGTGTAGCCTTCTGCCTACAGGAGGAAGGAGCTGTATGAGCTGTAGCAGGGCACGTACAAGCAGCTTGTACGTAAAGGATGAATGATGTCACGTAACTCATATCTCGCTGCAGTGTCCACCTAAACGTGCCCACATGACTTAAGAACGAGGGCAAGTTACCAGGCCCAACCTGCCAGCTCCACAGCGTTTCCCAGTCCCACCTCAGACAGAGAGGTGACAGCGACAGAGGTTTGTGTGAGATCCATGACCAGCTGAGGCCACTTGACATGTCCTTTACTGTCCTGTGTCCTAAAGACACCTCACAAAGACACAAACCCAGCAGCCAACCATTGTAGGGAGGGTTTTACCTATCCATCCCCAGCCTCACAACTTGTTCACCGCTTACCCATCACTACACCACCTTCTAAGGCTGTAAACCTCCCCAAAACTGGCTCTTCCACCACTTCGCATCCCCAGACCTTTCATTTTCCTGAGCAACTTTGCTTATTACAATCTCTTTGGCCCCAATCCCCAGCCCCTTTAGTGTGTGTTTGGCCTCGGTGCCCAGTGAAACAAGCTCATACCTTTGGCTTCTTTTTGCTGACCAGCTCACTAACAGACTTAGTCTGAACCTCCACCTCCTTGAAGGCATATTTTGGGTCAAAGAACTTGCTGTCAATTTTGTCCGGAGCCTGATAACCTGGGATGGAGGAATCAGAGACCTCAGCAAGTTTTTCCCAGCCCCATCCCAGCGGCTGCAGGTCCCCCCGGCTGCTCACCCTGGCACACCACAAAGATCTCAGCAGACTCGTTGCGGGAGGCTTGGGGCTTGGTGGCCTGGACCTTGTGGAAGAACTGCTGGAAGATCCAGAGAAGTGGCTGGTAGTCCCGGGAACGAAAAACCTTGGTGATGAACCAGCCACCTTTGCAGAGGAATTCGCAGGCCAGTTTCAGGGCCATGAGGGTCAGGGTGGCTAGAGGGGGAGAGAAGAGCAATCACCAGTTGTCACTGTCCCCACTGCCCAGCTCCCCGTCCCACAGGGCGCACTGCTGCCACCCTGCCCTGCCCTGCCCGGGTATGAGATGTGCCTGCCCTCGTACCCCCCAGACTGTGCCAGGCCACATGCCAGCCCCGGCGGACCCTACCTTGGGAGTAGGCATCATGCACCCAGCTAGCTCCCACGTTGGGTGCTCCATCGTTCAGCACCACATCCACCTTCCACGTCTGCAGCTCCTTGCGCAGGGCCTGAGGGATGGGGACACACGTTTGTCCCACTAAGCCCTCTGCAAGAACCAACAGGCAGCACCCCCATCCATGTCAGCTCAACTCAGCTCCCTGCCGTGGCTCTACCAGACCAGCGCGTGACGCTCGGGGCAGGGGAGACGGGTTCTTACCTGGCGGCACTTCTCGGTGGTGATGTCCTCCTGCAGCGTCACTACGTTGGGAATAGGCTTGATGGGGACCAAGTCCACCCCTGGCATAAGTAAGAGATGTGAACACCACAACCTCTCAAAACCGAGCTCCAGCCCATCCCACGTGGCTTCCCCACATGCCCTCTCCTCCTCCCAGAATCCCCAAATCCAGGATTCCTTTTCTTTGGCCTCATCCAGGGACTGCGGTGGAGGTCCCTGCCCCCAACCCACTCGTTACCC
>NW_009207746.1:45404-45816 GCF_000690835.1 Fulmarus glacialis
CAGAGACTGAGATGAGTCACCACAACAGAAAACACAAAAGCCACTTCGCAATGAGGTCCCAGGGCAACTGGCGGCACTGGGCTGTGACCTGGGGCCCTGACACCACTCACCACCCACCCGCCGGGGGCCGCCCACAGGTCCAGCAGCGCCCGGGCCTTCTGCAGGAACTGGAACTTCCTATTGAGCTGGAGAAGCTTGAAGGAGGAGCGGGAGCGAAAGCCTGTGGGAGGGAGAGCCGCGGGTTACGGATTACCGGGGTTACGGGTTACCGGGGCCGCAGTCCCGCCCTGCCCCGCAGCGAGCGGGCAGGCCCCTCACCCGTCTCCTTTGCCAGGTGGTAAAACTTGTCCCTCCGGCTTTTGCCCAATTTGCTTTTCTTGCCCATGGTGGCGCCGGGTGGGGCCCTCCGCGG
>NW_009207747.1:0-343 GCF_000690835.1 Fulmarus glacialis
CGGCTCCGAGATGCGTGTTGTCTTAAGTGTTTTATTTTTCTCAATCTTTCGTTTTTTCTTTCCTTAATTCGACCCAGATCAGCTGCGTGAACCCCTGGGCGCGTTCGAGGGCTCTGAGCAATGGGGGGTGCTTCCCCTCCCTTCCCCTCCCCTCCGAAATACCCCTCCGGCCGCAGCACCGACCGAAACGGGGGGGTATTAATTGCACCCAAGCACCCACAGACATCGTAGACTGCCGGCCTCCGGGCGCTATCCGGGAGCAGCCGGGAAAACTGGGAGCATCCTCGGAGCAAGGAGTTGCTCGTCATGCAGTTGCTCTTCAGTGTGTTTTACTGCCCTGAGA
>NW_009207747.1:365-1130 GCF_000690835.1 Fulmarus glacialis
AGAGAAGGGGCTGTAATGCGGCTTTGCTTAATTCTGTTACTTTAAAATACCTTTTTTTTCCTGTTTAACAGCAATTCTGATGGCTGTACCACAAGGCATAATCTGATAGAAATCCAGGACCCCAGTTGCTTTCCCAGGAGTCAGGAATTTTATTTATTTTACGCCATCTCTCATTGCTCTCAAGCATCCCTTCCCTCCCCCCGGCGCTTACAGTCTTCCTCCTCCTCCTCCTCCAAGCCAAGCAGAGAAACCCAGCAAGAAAAAAAGCAAAGGTTATTTCCCTCCCTCCCAACCCCGCTGCCCTGGAAGAGAAAAAATGGGATCGTGGAGCTGCTGGAGAGACTCCGGCCACCCAAACTGGACGCAGGGTCCGGCCGGTGGGACCGTGGTGGCACTAGATGGCGGTGACACCGCGCTGGCTCGTCCCATCCCACCTCGCTCTGAGCACTCGGCAGCTGCCCAGGGGTTTTGCATTTTTTCCGGTACACTTGTGTGCTTATTAGCTGGTAAACCATCGAAATAAGCTTTCCGGGCGGTTTGCGTGTGATACCATCTACGAGCAACCGTGAAATTCGCTTTTGAGATTATAAATGAATAAAAAAAAAAATCTGCTAAAAACCCTCCCCAAGAGGCTAGAAAATATCTGAAGGGAATTTTTCCGGGGCTGGTGCTCAAATCCTATCGGAAAAGATTATACCGAAAAAATCCTCCTGGCTTTTGCAAAGCTCCGGCAAGTTTGCAAACTATTCCTGGGGCAAATTTACA
>NW_009207747.1:1201-1498 GCF_000690835.1 Fulmarus glacialis
CCTGCAGACTCTCACAATTTTCCCTTTTCCCTTGGTTTTTAATTCATTCGCAGGCAGCGGTTTTGGCAAAGCGGCATTTCAGCGCCTCGCCGGTGCGGATCCGTCTGCAAAAGAGAGCGAGAACCGGTGTTATTAAACCTCATTTTGTATTTGAGGAGGTGTGAAGCAAAAGGAAAAAAAAGCTTTGGGATTTTTTAGCTGCCCGGGTGGCTGGCGCTGGGGACCGGTGCCAGCGACGGCAAAATGTCGTCCCTCCGACTTGGAAAATGAAATATTTCGTGTCTAACCCAACTTTGC
>NW_009207748.1:0-19007 GCF_000690835.1 Fulmarus glacialis
CCCCCCCAATCTTTAATTGTGTTGTATCCTAAAAATATGAACATGCTTCTTGCTTGTTTGCTCGTTCAGTGAGTGCCAGACCCAGGGGCAGTTTACGGGTCACCACGTATGGCTGCTGCCGGGCGAGGAGGGGGAGCTGGCCTGGCCCCCCGGGGGGCTGCAGGGGCTCGTGGAGGGTCAGGGCTTGCCTGAGGGTGGTTTGGGGACCAGAATCCCGCAAGGGACAGTCCTCTTGAGGCAGGCAGGCCGTGGGGTCTGTCCCCTGTCTGGGTTTTTGAAGCCCAGGTGGTGATGGAGCTGTGATGGTGTCAGGAAATACAGCTGGTGTCTCGTAAATAGAGAATAATTGTGTGCACCTGGAGCCGTAGAGCATTTAAGCCCTGGTGTTCAGGTGGCACGCCTTCCTGGCGACCCTGCCTGAGCGCTGTGAGGATGCACGCTCCTGTCTTGTAAGCTGCAAATATTACTTACTGATGCTCCGTTTAGTTTTGGACTCTTGTGCTGATTGTTTTTTTTCTAAATCGACATAGATACTGAAAGCTGTGAAGATGCAATTTTTGTTCCTAAATCCCAAAGAGCAGAAAGAAATCAAAATTAATTCTGTGTTTTTTCAAAACTCCTGTGTTGATGTATTTTTGACCTATAAGTCCCTCAGAAGGTGGTATAACGTAAGCTTTAGAGCCCTTATCGCTTCTAGGGAAGTGCTAAGTGCTTAGAAAGGTATGAGGTCATGGCTTAAATATTAGGTATGTTTCCTAAATCACGTTGGTTGTAGGAAATAGAAGCAAAGTGGTTGATGAACGGAGACTTGGTTAGCTCTGATCTTGAATGCGAATGAGAAAAGATGTATATCCTCTTCCTTATGGAGTAAGCGTCTTGTTAGTGATAAATAACGCTAAATAAAGTGCTCTGCAGTGAGTCTTCCTCTCTTATGAACTGATGTTCACCTGTAGATGCCTCGGGATCTTTCTGCGAAAGGACTTGGTGACGCTTGCCTGAGTTCAGTAAGGTTCCTCTCAGAGGTGATTTCTGCTCAAGGCTTGCAGCCTCTTCCTGACACCTTAGATACAGAAATGCATTTGACTTAAGTTTTCTTTATTTAAGTTCTTGGTATGATGTCTGTGTCCATTTATGAACTGATTACTTGATTTGTATTGCTTATTCCTTATGCAGTGTATTATGTATTTAAAAACTTAAATGAAATTATTTTCAGCTCACTCTTCTGAGTGTGTCTCCTTTGTAGGTATAGGAAAGTAATCTTTTAAGGGAAGTGGGTATTAGTTCCGTTTTATTATCTAGTCTCTGCTCTGCAGAGAGAACTTGTGGGGCAAGTTCTGTGCTTAGCAAAACTCCTACTTGTCTGTTGAAAGTTGTCCATTTTATTTTTTGATTGACTTGCACGTTCAGCCCATAGTGATTAGCCAGTTATATCCATATATAAAATTAATGTTATATGTGTGTCATGATTTTATGGATACCTGAAACTTCTGTAATAAGATATGAAGAGTATTTTGCTAATGGAAATCCAAACAGTATTAATTTTATTTTGAAAGGAACTCAGTCTTGAAGTTTTTATTTTTGAAGGGTTTTTTATTGCTTTATATTAGCAACAGAAACATATTTAAATAAAAAAATTAAATTTATGCATGCTATGAGCAGAATAGGTGTAGATCAACCACAGATCTTGTGCCTTGAAATCTTATTTCAGCTTGACTAAACACTGGCTTTGTTCTGTTACTGAACCGAGAGGGGAGGTTTTATGTCACACTGTTGGCCTGAGTCTGCTTAAATCTTGATGACAGCTACTAGTCATGAATCAAGTCTATGACCTGAGCTTCTAAAAATTTTTTAACAAGAAACATAAATTTAAAAGTTAAGTAAAAAAATCAGTGGAAACGGAGTATTCTTACCAGGTTTTTGCATGCATCACGTTGCCATTATGGTGAGCTGTATGTGTAATGGTAAAATTTTAAAAACAAATGAAGTTGTTGGATATCTCTTGTGTCTGTTTTGGATGTCTTCAGCCATCCAAGGCTGTGGGAGTGACGCTGGGGAAGGTGGAGGACAGCCGCTGCTCGGTGCTTTACAGCCAAAGTCAGTCAATGCAAGCTGCAGCAAGGGAAATTCAGGTTAGATGTAAGGAAAGGGCTCTTCACAGGAGGGTGGTCTAACGCTGGAACCAGCAGCCCAGAGGTGGGGGAAGCTCTTGACTCAACTGGCCAAGGCTGTGAGCTGCCTGATCTACCTTTTAAAAGTGACCCTGCTTTAAGCAGGGGTTTGGGCCAGATGACCTCCGGAGGTCCCTCCCACCAAAATGGTTGGAGTCTACGATATACATTCAGTCTTACTTCTTACCTTAGTATTTTTGTATGTGTGTGGGTTCCCTCCCCCCCCCCCCCCCCCTTTTTTTTCTTTTTAATTTTGCAAATGAAGAAACTTACTAATGTGTGCTTTTGGAGTGAACTAGATGCCATTATATGCCATAAACTCATGTAAATTAATGAGTATATATAATCTGAGAGAGAATTCAAATATTGATGTAGGTAAATTGTTTTGAGGATATTCTGCTAATTGGAAAATTGAAGTTAAAATAGCTATTGGTTAAATTAGTCTCTTGAAAATGGATGCATGCGTTTGTTCATTTTCTAATGTATGCGATTTTATGAGCAGGATCTTTTTTAAAGTTGTATTACGTTCTTGCAAAGTGCTTTTTTTTTTTAATGGTAAATTCATATGCAAAATGCACCTGTCTCACTGATTATATTCAAAGAATTTAATTGAGAATTTAATTAAAATGAAGGAACTAGTTAGATGTTACAAGCTTTCTAAAGTTTGGAACTCCAAAAGAATGTGTTGGTAGAAAAAGATTCAGCTCACTGTGATCTGTTGGGTGTTTTGCAGTTTATGCACTGTTTACAGTTGTCTTATACTTGTGTGGAACCTTCTTAAAATATTACTCTGCTCGCTTGCTTATACCTGGAAGTTTGTGTTGGTCACTTGTATCGGATTGCTGGGAAAGTTTTCCCGTGCTCAGCTATCCATGCGTGGGGAAGCCCAGGGGGAGAGGCTGTTGCACAAGCAGTGGGATGGCGGTGGGTATAATACTTTTGTATAATTCTCAGAATTAAAGCACGGAGTGTTTGCGGTGGCTGTTTCCAGTTTAATCATGTAGTGTCATGTATTTGGGAGTTGTGCTTAGAAGAAAGTGACGCTTTGCTCTTGCCACACTTAGCAAGAAAAGCTACTGACGGCGATGTTTCCAAATGTTCTCTCGAAATAGTATCTTGCCCAGCCAGCTGCTTCGTGCCCCCTGACATATGCTGTGTGAAATGTTGTTGCCAACTCATCAGCAGTTGTTTCTCATCGTATTTCCTATTATCTGTTCACGATTAAACAAAGCCCTGAACTCTGCTGGTGGTTTGGTAGTGGCCTTTCATTACTATTGCTTTGAAAACAAAGCATGCTGAAAGTGTATTTATATTTTCAAAAAATTTATCATAGAGTGAAATACAACTGGTTGGCATACAGAGTCAGATTTCACTAATAGATACATATCACATGCTAATTGACATAAAAACATCTGATTATTCTTAAGTGAGAAGAGCAACAGATTTTTTCCCACGGAATTTTTGTCAGTCTTCCAACTTCAGAGAAAATCTGTGGTTTAGAAGTTGGTAGGGTACCTTATTAGCCCTGTATTTGGTCTTATTACCTGTATTTTTTTTACACTGTGTTTATCAATATGGTATATAAACATATTCTGGACTTCAGTCCTCAACCTTAGACTGGACTTTGTTTAACTCCAGCAGTTTGCTGCCCTTGTTGTCTTTGCCCCCCGCCCCTCATACGTGGATGCCTGCTCTCAGAACTGTCCCAAAGCCCTGAGCTACAGACCCCTCTCTCTCTGGAATATTGTCATGTATCATATCAAGACTATCTCTTTGTCTGCACCAGAGTCCTTGCATCCAAGCCCCTCAGCAAAGTGAGTCCCTTCATATCCAGCCTAATGTCCTAAAACTTGCTGTTCAGCTTTTCTCTCGGCTCCCTGCTCTCCCGAAATGCCAGTCCTCCAGCAGCACCGTCGCCTTCCTTGCTGCCACCAGACTGTGTGTCCCATGCAGAAATCCCTGTGACGCATTGCAGCTGCCTGTGCCAGCCTGGCCCCAGCTGATCCGTGGCACCGGCGAGGGGAGCTCTTCCAGGAAGAAGCAGCACAACCTTTTTTCCCTAGCGCTAGTTTGGCTGCTGCCACACATTTCATTTGTGTGTTATGGATAGCTTCTCTATGAGGGAACGGAAGGGATGATGGCATATGCTTTGCTCTCTGTTTACAGCTGCAAGGGCAAAGTGTACCCTAGTTAGTCACAATTTCTTGTCCTGCTTATGTTCCAGTAGTATTGTCAGGTGTTTCATGTGGTTGTTTAGAGAGGAAAAAATGTGAGGAGAAAGGAAGAAGCACAGAGACCTTCACTGCAGCTGACAGTCACGATGAATATACCTTGTGAATGTCAGCTTTAGACATCTGAAAGCAGTGATTTTTTCCCCCAAAATAGAAACAAAAGAAACTCTTCGATAGCTGAATCACCTCCTGACGGAAGAAAATGTCTGTTCTATTGTGTTTTTCATGCTGTGATCCAGTAATTGCTCTCTGGCTGTATAAGGAAAGATCTTGAGCTAAACAAAAACTTCAGGCAGCTTCTCAGCACTCTGTGAACACTTCTATATCAAATACTTTTTTAGTAATGTCAAAAACGTTGCTACTTGGAGAGGGTCTTGGAAACAGTTGCTTCATATGGCTGGTTGAGGAGCCACAAGAGTTTTCTACTAAATTGCATTGGTGTGGATTTGAAAATGGTTTTGCATTTTACTCAGGATCAAGCCAGGAATTACATCTCGTTTTGTGCAATAACTTGCTGTTCCACCAAACAGTAGTTAGTAGTAGCTAAGATTAAGTTTGGAGATTACCTCCTAGTTCGGCCTTTATGGCCTAGTCTATGTAGATTGGGAAAATTATGAGTGACTTTACCTTTGCCTTTCCTGCCCTTTTCTCTTCTCGGGTACCCTTTAGCATACTGCAGTCAGCTTTGCCATCCTGGCAGACAGGCAGTAATTTTGATCAATGCTATAGCCTTTGTATTTTGGCTTGTAATTTCAGTCTACATGGATTCATGGTTGGTAGTTGGCCTCTTTATTTAATTTTATTCTGTTTGCTGTAGCACTACACCACCACCAGCATGTCCTAGTCTCTCTTCCCGGCATGTTTCTCCTCCTGCATTGAAGCCTTCCACTGTTTGTCTTCATTACACAGTCTCCGATTATGCCTAGGCAACTGAAACCGCTGTCTGAAAGCTGAACAACCCAGTTTCTCCAGGTACCACTGTCAGCAGGTATTAAAACTCTGCCTGTTGCCCTGATCACTCCAGGTTACTGGGGCCCTTCAGAGAAGGCTATCATAGAAGCCGTATTTTCAGGTTCTTTCTTCAAAAATGAAGAAGTCCTTTCTCTAGATTCTCTCTCCTGTCTCCTGCCTGTAGTACCACTTTGCAGGAGTAATGTGGTTGATGGTAATGGGTGAACAGTTGCTTTTGATTTTCCTTGAAGGTGCGTTACTTCCTCAGCAGTGGATCTTTGGACATTTAGCAAAATATTCCTACAACAATTCAAAAGCATATGCCATCATCCCTTCCGTTCCCTCATACAGAACAATTTGCATCTGTTTGCACTTTCTTCTGGTTGATTTGGCTCATACAAATAATTTTAAAGCATAGAGGGCATAAAGTATGGCTGTGGACATGCTCTGTTTGAATGTAATGAGGTGGTAATCGCTTCGATCAGAGCCGCCCTTAATTCTAAGATGAGTTCAGATAGTATGTTCTGTGAAGATGTAAATCTGTTTCTGCATTTCAGTTTTCTTCTGTCAAAGTGGACAAGTGCCAGCAAACCCTAGATGTTGTTTCCTATGTGTGCTTTCCCCGCCGTCAGGTAAAGTCCTTAAAAGACCTCCCTTCCCGTGCACAGTTTCCCTTGTTACTCAGCATTACAGAGGGTTGTGTGATTTATTTGCATGAAAGCTAGGAATTCCGTCTTGTTTCAAATTAGATTCATCTCAGTTAGCTTTGAGGTTATTATTTCCTTTGACATAAGTGGTTCTATGCTTTGTTCTGCCCAGAGCCAGTCCCTGCCATTTTGCTTCAGGGCTTGTGCATCGCGGTTCCAGACACTCGGCATTGCAGAGGTGCTATCCATTTCTTTCTCAACTGGAATAGCTATCAAAAAGAACCAGGTGTGTCATTATAGTCTTTCAGTTTAAAATGGGAGCCAAATATTTGCAGTCTTGTTAATGTAATGAAAACCAAATAAATGTCTATTTTGTCACTTGCTGTGTTTTCTACCAGTGGTTTAGAAGCTAGCTTCCCTGAACACATGGTGGTCTCTTATCTAAATAGACTTGGTTTGGGGGATAGTGTCACTTCTCTGTGATGTGCTGTCCATCCAGAGATGGCCCTTTATGCTGTTTTAAGACCTATGCAGCTGATGAACTGTGAACATCTTGTGAAAATATTCATTTTCAAGCTACCTTTGAAGGGAACTTGTATTATTTGGTTTGAATGGAATTGCTCATCCCTCTGCTTCTCTCGGATCAAAGTAGAAATTTTCTTGATTTCACAAGTTGGAGAAGACGGATGTCAGACACAGAAGTGAATTAGTCATATCTGTGACAGCAAGATTTCTGTTCTGTGACACTTTGCTAAATGTCAAAGTCTCATTCCCACCCAGCCGCAGCTGCTCCATTCTGTGCAACTTCAATTATAACTTCAGAATTATTCCAAACATTTTGGGGTTTGTCCAGCCTCACCCAGATTTTAATTGCAACTTGTGCATTTTCCACTGGAGAAGAAAAGTTATAAACCTGTCACAACCAAGTTATGAGTCACTTCTTTAGCTAGGTGTGGCTGCAGATACTCCACTCCTTTGACTTTAAGAAGTCAGTCATTGCCCACGTTTTGACAGTGTGGCAAATTAAGCATGGTATAGGACTTACTCAACTCTGAAGTATTTCTTCCTGCATAAAACTAATGTGGATGCTTGGGGCGGGAGGGGGAGAAAAAGAAACACTTCTCTTTGAAATGAAAATATTTGAATTCTACTGTAAACACTCAAGTTAGGAAAACACCTATTTATCTGAACACTAGAACAGGCTGCAAAGAGAAGCACTTCAGACCTGCGTGTGGTGATATACATAACTGTAGGAAATGGCATTTTTTTTTCTTGATGCAGCTTTTCTCTTTTGAGATAAGGAAGGCTTGAATGAAGACTATTTATTTTCCCTCGTACCATGCTGATTGCAGTGTATAATTTCAGGAGGGGCAAGAGACTAAAGGGCCATATGGACCAAATTCATGACCTAAAAATAAACAAGATTAACAAGCCCTTCTACGTTCATTGTTAGCTGCTGCAGGAAATGCATGTTCTAGCAGCAGTGCTGTAATAAACCCTTGGGGTGGTCTGCTCATGAGGCTTTGATCTGGGAAAAGTGTTAAGCGAAACTCTCAAACAATGTGGTTTGTTTTTTTTAAGAGAGATGGGACTAAATTAAATGTTTTCACAGCTAGACAAGTATACTGCCTACTATTTGTCCAATGGGGTGATGCTAAGTTTGGTTAGCTTCCAAATCTATCATCCTCTTAAATTGTTTGACTTTTCAGTAAGAATTAAAAGTATATTGAAAGTAACATAAGAGTGTTTAAGCTACAGTGAAATAATGGAGAAAATTCAGTGTTGAAATAAGTAGCACTAACATATGCTAGAGCATATAGTCTGGTTGGAAGACTCAGAAAGACTACTTGAGATGTGGGTGGATATTGGTGACAGAATATGCGTTTTACTACAGGCTGGATATGGTGCAGTTTTAAAGGATTGTAAAATTCTTCTGTCTTAAATCTGTCTGTCCTGTGCACCCTTTAGCATTAATGGTGTGTGAAGAGGAGTAAATTCCAAACTGGTGAAAGTTGCCATGTGTATTTTGGATAGTTTTATTGCACCACTTCATGAATGTAAGAAAGACAACGATGTTCCTGCTGGAAAGGCAGGCTGTGTGTGACAATGCACAGCTCAGCGTAATGCCAAGAGCTGTGCATTAAGAGTGCTTTTGTGCTCCAGCCTGTGGAAAACAGTGGGCAAGCCTACACAGAGGGCTGCTATCCCTGTGCACGAGCTGCTTCAACATCAGCTGAAGTTATCAATGCCCTCCACTGATGCCAGGGAGGCTTGGCTGATGTCTGTGTACACTTGTGTAACCCTCAAAAGTCCCTGTTATTCAAAATACACGTGCCAGTGATAGCACCAATTTGCTATGAACTTCACACACATGTTGCAGGTCTTCCAGAATGTTAAACATAAGTTTCTATCAAAAAAGAGAAAAGGAATGTTACTGCTTATGATAGTTACAGTTCGACCTGTAAAACGTGGCAGGAGATAGACTTGCAAGCCTTTAAACGGCTCCTGGGCTCTAACCACTGCCAGACAGCCACGAATGTATTCCCAGGGCGTCGTAGCGATGTCACCGTGCTGCAGGCACGTGCACGGCCAGGCATCAGAAAAGGAACAGCAGTCAGAAAACTTAGCCCAACTCGAAAGACTAGCAGCTCATCACAAGTTCTTAGCTGCACAACAGAAGCCCTTAAATGTTCATCTGCCAGAACACATAATGTCACAGATGATCTAAGCAAAACTGGAGAGCTGTCACCGTACTAGATATTGTTATGCGTTGGCTACTGGTATTATTGGTTCAATGTTTCTGCTCAAACTGGTCAGCTAAAGAAAGGGCCGTTTGCTTCTGTCCTCCAGTGCTGAGTGAAGCTGCAGCTGTGTCCTCAGCAAAGCTGTTAAATATGGGTGTGCACTGGGAAGGGAACCAGGGCAAACAACAGTCTGAAGAAAAGGAACGCAGCTATTTGCTAAATATTTGTTTCAATTATTTGAACTACCCTGTATTCTTACCACAAGCTTATAAAGTGTTTACAGCCACTTCCCAATTGAGGATTACTGACTGAAATGGAGTGTCCTAGTTGTATAAGAATACAAGTTTTATTAGTAGTGCAAGTTGTGTCTATTTTTAAACTGTTTTTTTAAGTCAAAATTCCAAAGTGAAGCCTTTTGCATTGATTCATTTACATTTCAATGTCATAAAAGCTGCCAACAAAGGCATACCCATAAAAAAGTATTAAGGTTCTTGTTTTGTTGTATTACAAGCACTGGTTGGTTACCTGGGAAGATGCCTTCAGGGAGGTTTGCTGTGACAGGAGACGCTAGGTACAAGTTCAGCTGTCTTTGCTGGTTTGCTTTTGCTGTCACCCAGATGGACAATTTTAGCTGTATATTCAGCTTATTCCAGTGTTGCAGTACACATATGGTTAATGCTTTTAAACTGTACTGCTTTTTGTACAGTGTTTCCAAGGTTTAACCTTTCTTCTTTATCCACATGCCAATATTTTTGTCAAAACTCTCCTCATGTCTGGGCTATTGGGGCCTTGCCCTTGGTGGTGACCTGACCAGCTGCGCATTTGTTCAAAACAATTCACAGTCCTGCTGCTGACGCTGACTCTTGGTTTACTGCTCTGATAAAAGTGCACAAGCCCATTCACTGGTTCTCCTGCATTCAGCACATCAAAGATGGGCATCGTACATCTAATTTTACCAATCTTCTATATTAACATCTTTTGTTATCTTAGGCATGTAATAAATATTAATTCTTGAAGCATCACAAGGAAATCCAAACTCCCTCTTGAGGGCTGCAGCCCAGCCAAAGGCCACAGGGGAGCGAGGGAGCCCAGGGCCCGTGTGCCTTCAGCCTCCCCAGACTGGGAGGACGGGAGAAGCAGTGATAAACAGCCAGTGAAATTATCTAATTATAAGGTCATGGAAAAACATCTTTCCGTTGAGAGCTTGAAAGCACTGCCCTGAGCAACATTGCTGAGCGATGTCCGTCAATCCAGTTTAGTTTGGAGTTGGTCTTTGCTTCTTCTCCATCCTGTATGAACCTCTCAATTACTTGTCTTGCACAAGTACTAGGTCTCCATCCCAAGATCAGCATCAGGTTTCAGGCACTCTGGCAGAAATGAGAGAGAGGTGTTTTTCCTCTAATCAAAGCAAAGTTGTTCTCTCCAGTGATTCCAAGGATGTGGGAAGCAGTAGGGAGAGTTGGGCTTGCTAATAAGCTACTACACCAAAGTTTCTTTATGCCAGACTTTTTTAATAAGAAGTTGAGCTGCTTAAAATTCGGAGAAGGGAAACTTATTTTGAAGTACGAAGCCACATAATGCATTTCAGAATAGGTGCTGACCTAGGGAAGAAGGTGCTTGTATGGATGGCTTGCAGAAACAGTCACGGCAACGAGATAGGTTTCCACAGTGCTGTTCCTCCTGCCTGTGAAGTCAAAAGTAAATTACTGTTCCTGCCAGAGAGGCAAACCGACGGGGTTGAAAAAGCTGCCATCTCCCACCTTGGCTGGTGAAAGCTTGTGGCTTCTGAGGAACCGGGTGAGTTTGCTGTTTCGTTCTGAAGCTACCTGCCTGGAAATGGCTTAGCAGCTTCTGTGGGGGTGGTTGTGTCTCCTGTCTCTATGTTCCTCTCCAGCCCGTGGCCTTTCTGTTAAGTGTCAGCAGAAGTGTGCTGAGATGTGGAGATGGCAGAGCCGGGGAACAACATCCCTGTCAGTTCAGCAGCAGTTTGATGGAGCCCGAGAGATTGCTGGGGGACAACGGGTATGGATGAGACAGCGGAGAAAGTCCGGGCGCACGAGGGTGTTCTTAGGCACATACCTGAAATGACTGGGGTGAGATTTAAGAGGGCCAGGCTGTCGGATGGGGAGGAGGTCACTGATTGTAGATTTGCTGATTATTGCTGTTGAGGGCTGAGATGATCTGGAGTTCCTGCTTGTCTGCTCAGCATTATGACCTTGCCCGTGTGCCTTACCCAGTCTGCTGCGGGCACTTAGCTTTCACCCTGGCTCTTTCAATTACTGGGTTATAAAGATTTACGTTTGTCCTTGTCTTGAGAATTTAGGCTATATTCAAACTGCCGTGTAAACTGACAGTAACATGGATAGATGCTGCATCCCGACACTTTTGTGCAATCGGACAGAAAATGAAGCTGGCTGCTGGGAATTAGGATGTAATGCTAATAGATTCCTCCTCATTCGGAGCATTGTTCGGGTAGTTCGTATCAATTTAATATTGTTTAGGCTAAATAAATTATGGACGGCGTGTTCTCGAATCTTATCTTTCACTACACAGTGGCAAGAACATTGTCAGCGGGAATGATGTGTCATTCACAGGTTATATGTTTACACTGATAAGGGAAATTTGGCTAACCACTGTGGTGTGGAAAGGTATTATCTACAGCTGTGACCATATAGTTTTAAATATTGATTGAAGTTATAAGGATTGTATTTTGATTTCTTTTGAACTAGCTAGTAGTCTGCAATTAAAATCTCATACAATATGCTGTTATCCATCCAGCAAATTTAAAACTCATGCAGTGTTTAAAAAAACTTTTTTTTTTCTTTGAAGTGCTGTACTTTATTTTTAATATACATGTTACTGACTCTGACCATTTGGCTGTGATCTCTTGGATTCCCTTAGCAGTGTTAGGACATTTGGTAAAGCAAAGCTTCCTGCACCCAAGCAGTTCCTCCTGTCTTCTCTGGAACCAGACGTTAGGGTAATTCTAAACACTAAATAAAGTTCCTGTGAGAAGTTTAGCCCTTAGGCTATTGGATATTCAAATATACATTGTTTTCCTACAGTAGCACCTTTTAATGTGTTGCAAATATTTATTTTTTTCTGTGTCATAATTCGTACTGTTGGTGCTAAACTATTGCATGTTGATAGCTCTTTTTGCACAAGAAGAAAATGGTTTGTCATGTTTGCTATTCTGCTTACCTACTTTCTAGTTTTAAGTACGTAATACTCATGATCTCCTAGTATCGTTTTCTGTGTGCAGTAGTGCTCTCTGCTGTCCTGGAGTTACAACTGCAACAGGGAGATTTCATCTGCTGTAGTTGATCCTTTGCTACTCATCCCTGAGGCTCAAATTTTTTGGGTACTCCATCGATGATTTCACACCCGCCTCTGAGATACCAGCCATTAGTAGGTTTAACTTAATTCAAACGAACGGAGTAAATGCTTTGCGTTCAGACCAGTTCCTGGCTTGTAACACGTCTCTCCGCAGGTGGTGGGATGGTTTCCTCTGCCTTAGAGCTGGGTGCGAGGCCAGGCTGGGCTCCGAGGGACCCGCGGCTGCTGGGGCCACCCAGCACCCAGGTGGGAGTCCAGGGGCAGGGGTCCACCCAAGGCAGCATGTGTTTGGACCAAGATCTGGAGGATGCCAGCTTTAATTTCCTTATAATTATAAATAAAAAGTTAGGAGTAAGTAAGCATATTAGTGTTTGAGGTAGTTTGTGGATGATATAGAAACATGTAATTTTAATTGCTAAAGTAGTAGCATTTTATGTAGTTAAATCATTTGGTGTTCATAGCAACCTCTGGTTGTAGGTAAAGACAGTTTTTAAAGACTGTCCTTGTGAGGTGGAAGGTTTTCAAGGACTAAAGTTTACTTCTGAAGTTATTCCTGTCGTTGGGGGGCAGGGAGCATGGAGTATCATGGGGTATAATGGTATATAACGGGGTTTTCCCTGACGAACCCCTGCCTGGGAGCAGCAGCAGTCGTGCCCGGGGTCTGGGGAGCGTGTGGGTAGAAATTGCTCCTTTTCTCTATCCCTATCCCTGAAGCCTGGGGAGGTAAACGGGCATTCACAACAGAGTGGTTTCTATTCTGGCATGAAGTCCTCTTGGGTTACAGTAACCTTTTATTTCTGGACACTAATATTTGATCCTGTCTCGTCACTAATGTTGGTCCCGTCTCGTCACAGGATTAAGCAGGGACAAAGGAACTTCATCAGCTCTAAAACAGTACTTGAAATCCAGAGCAAGAACCTGTCTCTAGTTTTCACAGAAGAACTGAGGATCAACAAAACAAATCATAAAATAGTCAGAGCAGAGGTCAAGAGTATTAAAGAAGAAAGCTGCAGAGGGGCACAGAAGAAAACGTCCCTTGGAGCGTATGCTTGTCCACAAATAAACCCTCGTTAGCAGCTACGGTGCCCCCGTGAGTGTGTTCATCACCCGTCGCACTGTACCTTGCTCTGCACAAACGGGAATGTCCTCATGCAAAGCAAACCCCACCAAGGTAGTTCCCCCGCTGCATTTATGGAGAAGGAAGCTGGATCTCCAGGGATTAGGCGGCTGGAGGATGGTGCAGAAAGCAGCTGTTGCATGTTAAATGGTGGGATAAAAAGGCAGTCTATGGCGGGCTGCCTGAAGTGGAAAGACTATGGATTTCATTTTCTGTGTCAGCCTGAGAAAATGCTCAGGGTTTCTGCTTGTGTTTTTCTGTAGGTGGTGCCGTTTTATATACAGCCAAACCTCAGATGAGAATTTGGTTTTTCTTGGTGAACTTTGTTTTCCTGGAAGGATTGTCTGCGCTGCTGGCAGTAAGGCACAGAAGGTCTTTGCAAAGCGGTATCCTAAGAACTTGCAGTTTAAATTTTCTTTTTGCTTTCTTTAGACCTCCAGCTAAATGCTAATAAGGACATTGTCCTTGGAATGAGACATTGTGCCCTTCCCAAATAAGGTATTGCTTGACAGTAATGAATCTGTTTGTTTCAGTTGTTTACATAGAATTAATTATTTTCAGTGCATTTGTTGTTAAAAGATCCAGAGGGAAACCCGCAGTGGTTTAGGTTTCACTAGATTTTGTAGTTATTTTGAGCTACTTCCACATCATGTCTGTGATCTTGACAATGCCTTCAAGTTCTGACCATTACCTTCCAAACTTGTGAAAGCTCAAGATCTTCCCCACCGAAAAGCCAGTGACACCTGAGACTTCACCTTGCTGAGTGGGGCTTGCACCTCCTGCACCTCTGTGGTCCCCCCGCCCAGGCAGGGGTGCCTCGTCCTGTGCTGCGCTGTTCCGTGGGGCTGGGTTTCCCCGCCACGGTCACGCTTTTGACGAAGGGTCAGCCCTGCCGTTACTAAAGCCCATGACTTGTGCTTTAGGCTTCTTTTTGTTTTGTGGGTTGTTGGGGTTTTGTTTGTTTTGTTTATTTTGTGGTGTTTGGTGTTTTTTTTTTTTTTTTCTTTCTTCTGAAATTAAGGAGTGGTACTAGAACGCATGTATTCTACAATTTGTAAATTCTTGGCATCCAGTGCCTTTCTGTTTGTGGAGAGAGAAAATGTTTGAAATGGGGAAGACTTTTCAAGCAGTTTTTAATTTTTACAATTTTTCTCAACCTTATGGTGCTTAAAATATAAGTAACAAATATAGAGCCTTCTACAAACTAGGGGAGAAGTAAATATAATGGCTTTCATTGAAATTGCTATATTTGCTTTTCTATGGCTTTCCATCAAAACAATAAATTAATCTTGATTCTTCCGTCTGCAATACGTAGCCACTTGGTGGCACTATTGTTCCTTATTATACCAGACTCTCACTAACTGCATTTTCTAATAAAAACTATTTCAACTTTTGGGGTCTCTTAGAAACAGTTTCTCCGCATGAATGAAAATAGGAACAAGAAGGATTTTTTTTTTTAATGACTGCAATATTACGGAGATTTATCATAATGGACCGGCTTCTCTAGGTCATGGTTTTTCATCTTTCTTTAAAGTTAAAAATGTGTAAAACACAGGGAAATGTCTCTGAACCCATTTTCAAGTGTTCACACGCTCCGAGTCAATGGGTAGCATACTAATAAAGGAAAAGTGTTTAGTATGGAAATGCTCCATCACAAGTTAAAGGTTAAGGATTCATTTTTATACTCCATAAGAATGGAGTAATTGCTATCTGCTAATTCAGGAAAACGAGTGATGGATTAATAACTACAAGACCAAAGGCATGACAGAGAAGACAGACGGCATGGTTGGTTTAAAAAAAAAAAAAATGTCCTAGGACATTTGTCATTCATATTCCTTTTTTTTTCTCGACACTTCTCATGTTTCCTTTTTACATTGTGTGTACTGAATGGCGGCGGCTCATCACCACAGAATAATCATATATTCTGCAGCATAAATCAGTTACAGCTGGCAGCTCCAGGCAGCAGCTTCCAGGTGATGGTGCCTGGATCACCCCAATTCATGTTGGAAGTTGTGCTGTACGGTAGGATTTAGGCAAACCAGATAGTGAAAACCCTTGTAATGGCATTAGCCATTGGCACAACATGAGTTTGGACAGCAAATTGGAAAGTTTCTGGTCTTCAAACTGTAATTTGCAATATTTTTGAATAATGATATTCAGCCAGTTGTGAAGACATTTTCTCCTACGGAGACATTAAAATGAAGATTACCATAATATACTGAAATGCTGTCTTGAGAAGTTGCATTTCAAAGCATAAGCCTTCCCAATGTAGATATGAAATTAAAGCAATAATAAAAGTACTGAGTCATTACATTGATAACATTGTCTCTCTCTGACATCTGTACCTCAATGATCTATGTTTTTATCTTCTGGCTCGTAACATGGAAGAAATATCTTCCATCTCAAGTGCTCAGAGGAGGGGAGAAGAGCTCATCTTTTATTTTTTCCCCTCTTGATCTGCATCCGTCTATGCAGGCAGCGGCATTAAGCCTTCACCTAAAATGCTTTGCTAGCTGTTCTGCTGACCCCTGTGGAGATGGCTTATTTTCACTCTAGTGTCAGAGTGGCAATTATGACTGGGTTGAGAATATGTCCGTTCAGGAAATCCCCATTTTCAGCTTTAAATATTCTTTAAATTCTATGAAAAAATAAGTTAAATGAGTTTTTAATTAAACCTGGATAATTCATATACGCGTCCCGTCCCCCATCCCCAGTTGTATTTATCGAAATGTAGCTTTCCCTGGAAAAGACCTTTTTTTAAAAAAAAAAATTATTTCTGTGAGAAACCCTTATTTTAATATTTGCCAGAAATAATTTCAGGAAGTCTATAAATCTGGAACACTGTATTTCTCTAATCCTACAGTGCATTAGCCAGTGCAGCTGATTTAGAGTTTGGGGAAAAAGAAAACTCAATGGTTGCTGTTACATTTCTGGAGTATCTCCAGAGTAATGCAGATAGGCTTGCTTGTTGCTGGTCGGGTGTCTGCTGCACCTTCATGTCTGGGGTGGGTTGGCTGGGTGGTCTTAGGAATTCCCATCATAATTTTCTCTTATAGGGCAATCTCTTCTTAAATTAAATATATCGATAAGTTAAAGCATTATTTAAAGGTACTTTAAAATGTTACATCTAGTAACTGGTTTCATGGCTGATACACCATGATTGAAATGGTTTTGTCACAACAACTGTGTCTTCCTGCCACGATTTCTTTTCTCTCTCTTGTTTCATGCCTAGAAAAGGTGCAGGCTTTTAAAACTTCTGGGAAGAATTTGTGTTTGGTTTGCATTTCAGTTAGCTCTTGGGTGCGTGAAGGGAGAGCATGGCAGTTCGTCGCAGACGGGCACGTTAATGAATCGGACTTGAAAATCAGCTGACGGGGAGCAGGGAACGATTCTCCTTTTGGGCTGGAGAGATCCTGGTAACTCCAGTGACGTACTGCTCTTGCCCCAGCATGGTATAGCGGCACCTTCAGTAATTTCGTTTGTTCAGGATAGGTGGCCAACAGCATGGGTACGTCCCTCGCACACTGATAGACCTGACCGTGCGGGCGCTGGCAGCCCATGCTGCCAGTCCGAGGGCTGCCCTTGCAAGTAGAAGGTTTTGCAGAGTTTTGCACTCTCATTCCTCCTCTGCGGCTTTTCCGTGTGAGACTTGGTAGGGGAGGACACAAAACCAGAGGTTTTATAGCCAGACGTGGGTCTCCTGGGTTACTAAGCCACTGAGACTTAAAATCCTTCACAAACAATGCTTTTGTTAAATATATCTGAGTATGAATTCAACTAAAATAGGTAATACTTTATGAATAATTGTGGCAGAAGGCATCCTCCAATATTTAATGTAGGGAGCAGGGCAGGATATGCACTAATGAACATTTATGGATGTTTTTTTGGACCTCCAGCATTAAATTTTTGCCACTCCTCAGCAAGGCCAAGTCTGTCCTCGCAGTTCAGTATGGTCTCCTTTATAGAAGAGGAGAGTGCAAGGAAGATGCCTTTGCATGGAAGTTTGCATGGAGTTTGCAAGGAAGATGTGTGCAGTTTGCAAGGAAGAGTCCTTCGTTTGCAAGGAAGATGCAAACAGTGGAAGGCAAGAAGCCAAGCCCCGCGTGCCGTGGCACAGTCTGCGGCCAGGGGCGGCTCTCAGGGCAGGGCAGTGGTTCCTCTCGGTGTGTAAGGAAGGGATCTGGAGCGAGCACGTAGTGCCCAAGGTAAGGAAGGGCTGGACCCTGCCTTTAGTCAGGCGCTCGGCTCGGAGCCAGCTGAGGCTTCTGCAGCACCCAGTGCTCCATGGCGTGCACGGAGGCTTCAGCCAGGTGCTGGAGTTGCTCTGCTGCTAACGCTGCTCCCATCGCCCACGTCGGCTCTCCGTACTGGTAGTTTGACACCTTGTGAGCTTTGTATGAACAATTCGCACATCTCATCTGTAAAGCACATCTTGTGTTAACCCCTAGCAAGTAACCTTTTGCTTTTCTTTGACTTAAATGATTTTCAACAACAAAGAATTAGGCAACTATAGTTGGAAAAAGAGTTAATCCATTGCTTTTCATGTCTGTTCTGTTGAGGCATCTTTCTTGCCTAAAACCTGATTATAATACAGTAACTGAATGAATCCTGCAGTGTTTTGTGTCCTGTATGAATTATTTTATTTCATTTTGAGTCTTGCTAGCACAGTATCCCACAACACAAGTTTATGAAAGCAGACATACTTCATTATCTGCATGCTGCAAAGAAACAAATTGTGCTCCTAATGATACTGGTTTAAGTGATCATCACCGCATTTAATCTTAGGTTTAAAGTGTCATAGCTAAGATGAGAGCATGTTCCTGTGCTTGGCTGCGGAGGTTAATACACAGGATGTTGGTTTGCTGCAGAATGACCATCAGGTCAGTGAAACGGTGTTGTTTTGCTGCTTAAGTAGCCAATTTTCAATGATATTTTTGGTTCAAAATATTAGAAATTGACTGAAGTGAAAACAACAATTCTTGAGCTATTTCCAAAATATACAGGTTTGCTGCCACTACAGTTGGTTAGGTGATATGTGTGTATATTGATGAACACGGCTATTAACAAACTGAACATTGTCAGGCAGTTAATTAAAAATAACAGTAGCATTAACTGAGAGACATCCATTTGCTTTTACTGTAGGGAAGATCCAGTCCAAGATTAATGGTATTTAAAAAGAGGAGGATTCAGTAAATTGCAAACTTTTAATGAATTGATGCACAAAGGAATAAGTAAAGTTTGCCAACAAACTTACAAACGAGCCTGTTGGACCGTACAGTACCGGAGTTACTAGTGAAGAGCAGTAGAGACAAAATACAAGCTGTGTGGTCTGACTAGGTGAACCGAGATTAGATGATAATCAAGTTAACACAAAATGCCCCAGAATAACGACCCCAAATCGCATTATGAAGTTAGAAAATTGGAAAATCAGTCAAGGCCAAGAAAAATAGTCATATTATGAGGGAGAAAAAAGGTGGATGCTGGTACAAAAGGTGAGCAAAAGTCTGCAGAATTGTATGGAGTATTTAATGAGCTGGACAGTATCATCCTGAAGCGTTTTGCAAAGATAAAAACTGCTTTGTGAATTCCTGCACCTGGAAGGAAAACAGCTGAGAATCTGTTGTAATGAACTCGCCCTGGTCAAAGTGGCCCCGCTCTGGGGGGGGGGACTTCCACCTCCACCCTGGGGCTGTTGAACGGCGTCTGCACGGCGCCTTCTGGAAAAGGTGCTGGGAGGTGACATTTCCATAACGTTATGTGCAGGCCTGATCCCAGCCAAGTTAATGTGAATGGAGTTCAATCCAGTTGGCGGC
>NW_009207749.1:0-272 GCF_000690835.1 Fulmarus glacialis
AGGGGGTGGGTAGGGGAAAGGGGGGAGAAGCTTTCTGTGGTAAAGGAAAATAAATGGGGATGTGGAGCTGGACACAGGACTCCCAACGCCCTGGGAAGGTGGGGAATGGGCCACAGAGCAGACCCATTGCTGATGCGCAGCTGCCTCCGGCACTGGAGCGCTGTGGGCCTCTTTTTAAACTACATGCATTTTCATTATGATGTGTTTTTATAAAAATGTGTTTTTTAAATTAGATCATCCTTAAAGAATGTCTGTCAGGCCTGTTCTCTTAC
>NW_009207749.1:786-1925 GCF_000690835.1 Fulmarus glacialis
AAGGGAGCCTTGGCATGGCCCACCCGTGTCCCTCCTGCTGTGGGAAGGGCTGGCAGTGGCCCCGGTCTGGGGGGCACGGGGCCCTCCACCCTGCTGGGGAGCAATGGGGGGGGCACTGGGAGGCAGCATCCTGGCAGGGCCAGGCTGGACCAGGCTCAAGGGTCAGCCGGGGCTGTGTCTGCTCCACCGCGTCGCCCACGGTGTCAGCAACAGCCCTGCCCGGTTCTGGGGTCCGGGTCAAGATGGGGGCACCCCAGCTCTGCCTACAGTGCTCGGGGGCCACTTGGGTCCTGCCCGCAGCTTGCCAGAGGTGGACAGAGCTGCCGACGTGGCACAGGGAATCCCGGCTGGACCCCCAGAATCCTGTAAGCTCCCTCCACCCGCAGGGTACCAAGGCCTGGGGGACAGGGCTGAGGAGCACCCAGGGTCACCCCAGTCCCTCGGGGGGTGGGATGCCAGTCCTGGGGTGGGCTCTGCCTCCAGAGCCTCTTGCCTGCCCTCGGTCAGCGCAGCCCGGTCTGTCCTGGCCGGGAACAGCAGGCGCCCTGCACGCCCCGGGCTCGCTGCGCGGTGTTGATGTGCTTACGCAGTGTGGGTTACTCCAGTCTAGACAAGCCCTGACCAAAAATACCTTCCCTGTGCGGAGGGAACTCCCTTGCCACACGCTGCTTTTCTGTTTTCCTTTGAGAGCTTTCCTCCTGCAAGCCCTTCCCTGGGCCCCCAGTAGGGTCCTTCCCCCTGTCCCAGCCCTCCAGGCTGGTTGTTTAATATCTGATGGTGTAAAACAAAGCTGGTGGGAAGTGCCAGGACAGGGCGTCTCTGCCCAAGGGTTTGCAAACAAAAGTCTGTCAAGGAGCAGCAGCTCCTGGAGTCGGGGACAGTGACGCACAACCTGGGTTCAGGAGCTTGTCCGCTCGGTTTTCCTCTGCGATGCCCAGCAGCTGCCCCAGTTCCTGGCATTGCCTCGACAGCTCCTCTGTAGCCAGGAACGTGCCTGCTCCCTTCCCTTGAGATCTGATTTCGCCCCTTGGATGCATCTCTGGAAAAACCAGCTGGGCCACAATGCTGCAGTGTGCGGCTCCGAAGGGCAGGGCAGCCTGGTGCGCAGCGGGGAGCTCGGCTGCTCCTTCCCCGGGGGG
>NW_009207749.1:2065-2269 GCF_000690835.1 Fulmarus glacialis
GCTGCAGCCGACCCCTGCCCTGTGTGTGCTTTTCGGCCCCTCTCTGGAAAAATGGGGATGCCGGCAGGGAGCTGCCTGTGTGCCGGCTCCTCGGCCCCGTGGACACCAGCAAGGCGCTGGGGGAAGGCGAAGCAGGTCCAGTTTCTGCTGCAAAGTCTGCAATCCCTCCTACCTTCGCTAGCCCTGGTCATGGTTGAATGCCGT
>NW_009207750.1:0-289 GCF_000690835.1 Fulmarus glacialis
CAGCCGTGGCCCCCCCCATGAGATGAGGGGGGGACCCATGGGAGAACCCCGACCACTGATGGGAGAGCCGCGGGGGCCCTTGATGGATGCTCGAGGTGAGAGAGGGGGCATGAAATAGTGGGTGGCTTAAAGCGTACAGACAAGAAGTCAGAGTGGAGCCCGCTGCCCCGACGCGAGGCGTAGGAAGGGGGTTTGGGCAGTGAAACAACTGATCCCAGGGCAAGGAGGGACAGTCCCACGGGGCAAGGGACTTCCTCCAGGCATGTCCCCTCTGCCCCCAGCTCTGCAC
>NW_009207750.1:525-2928 GCF_000690835.1 Fulmarus glacialis
GGGCCGCGGGTCCGGGAGCCACGAGTGCGGGAAGCCAGGGCCATGGAGGCCAGGGTCATGGAGCCCCGGGGCCTGGAGCCTCGAGGGCCAGGTCCCAACCCACGTGGCCCCATGCCTGGTGGGATACAGGGCCCTGGGCCACTTAACATGGGAGCCAGTGGCCCGCAGGGGCCCCGCCAGGTACATACAATGTCTTTGCTCGGCTGGTTGGGCACCGACGGGGTCTTGTAGGTTGGGTCTGGGTGGGGGGTGTGATCACGTCCTGCAGCAGCTAGAGAGGGGAGGACGTCCTGCAGAGCGGCACCTCCAGGAAGCACAAGGCCTGGGTCAGCGGCTCTCTGAGGGGTTTGGGGCATCTGTCCCATCTCCCCAGGCACTGGCTGTCTGCTGGGGACGAGAGGAGGGTCGGGCCTCTCCCCACCTCCTTCCGATGCGCCACCTCCCCGGGCACTGGCTGGCTGCTGGGGACGAGACGAGGCTCGGGCCTCTCTCCACCTCTTCCTGATGCGCAGGAAGGAGTGCAGGAGTTGGTGGGAGAGGAGAGCATGTAAAACGCATGGTAGCCTGTCTTTCTTCATGCTTGGGCGTGTTCAGGCTGGCTGTGGGGGCATCCATCTGATCATCTGCTTTACGTTCCTGTGTCTGTATGGCTGAGTGCAGAGACCTCTTGGTCCTTACCCCCTCTCTCGTGCCCGCAGGTTCCTAACATGGCAGGGGCAGGCATGCAGGTAGGAGTCATTCCTGGGGCAGGAGTCCAAGGAGCTGGTCAGCCCGGAGGCTTTAGCCCTGGGCAGAGCCAGGTCACCCCCCAGGATCACGAGAAGGTGAGAGGACAAAAGGGAAAGGGTGAGACACCAGGAGCAGCATTTCCTCCATGCCTTACTGAGGCGGGAACAGCCCCTTCCTGGCTCTGGTAACCCGTGACTGCTCTGGCAGGGCACGTCTCTGATTCCCCCCTCTCCCCACAGGCAGCCCTGATCATGCAGGTTCTGCAGCTGACAGCAGACCAGATCGCCATGCTGCCCCCGGAGCAACGGCAGAGCATCCTTATTCTGAAGGAGCAAATCCAGAAGTCCACGGGGGCACCCTGACAGGTGATGTCCTTAACCCAGCCTCGGCCTGTGCCTTCAGTAAATTGGAAAGCTGCTCAGGATGGGGCTCTGCCCTACTTTTCCTCTCCATGCCGGGGCTCACTCTCCTCCCCTTCCTTCTCGCAGGCCTGGCAGGCGCGTGGTGGAGATGCCGTCCGCCTGGACCGAGGCGATGCTCCGTGACAGCCGCTTCCCATTGCTGTCTGAGCTGATGCTGTGTTTTGGGAGAGGTTTCTCCTCCCCCCCTAACGTTTTCCCTTCCCATTCATCCTTTTTTCTGTGCGTATATTTTATGATGTTTGAAATAAAGTGGGAGGAGGGTTTGAGTAAAGCCACGTCTCCGCCTGCCTCGTTTGGTCTCTCGTGGAGGCTGGAGTGGGACTGTTGGGTTCTGGGAACAGTCTGGCCTGGCTCCAGGCTACTCCAAACCACTCGCCTTCTCCCCAGCACCAGGGCAAGATCTACTCGTGGGATTTTACATGCCGTGCTGTTCACAGCTGTTCACAGGGGTGTAAGGGAAGGGCAGGACGGGGAGCTCCGCTTTCTGTCCCTGCCGACAGGGCGGGAAGGGCTCCGTATCCGATTGCTGTATCGCTTACCATGCCGGCCTGCTCGGGGAGGGTGGTTTTCCCCTCTTCTCTGCATATGCTTGAGCAGAATTGGTTGCCTTTGCATGAGCTGCGTTTGAAGTCGGCCTGTGCGCTGGTGTGTGCTTGGCGGGTGGTGCGGGCTGGCTCGGGTGGTGGCAGCGAGCCCCCGCGGAGGAGGAGAACCTGACCCTGCACCCCAGAGGGTTTGCTATGAACCAGCTTTTTTATTGCAGCCCTACAAGGGGACAAAGAGTGGGCTCCCTTCGCACCTGCACAGGCTGAGTCACCATGGAGGCTTTTATTGCAAAGAAAAGCATGTTTAATTTACCCTTTTATGCAAAGGACTGTTTAAACCCAGAGGGGCACGTTTGGCTCCCAGTGCCTGCTCGGCGTGCCCCCCTCCCGTCCCCATCCCCATCAGTGGTTCTGCCCAGCCCGCTGGGCGCTCCCGCTGCTTCCCGCTGCTCCAGCAGCATCATCGCAGGATGTGCCTCTGGTTTCTTGATGGGGGGCCCTGCGGAGCTGCAGGCCCACTCCCCCCACGGGGACTCCTTGTAGACCAGGTTGAGAAGGCAGCAGTCTTTGAACCTAGAGTTTCTCACGGAAAAGGTGTACCTTGCCATGTCCTGCCTGGATTCGGTGCACGCACTCTTGAGCCGGTGCTTATCCCTGGCCATGCCGAACTTGCTCTGGGGTTGAGGCGAGACCGGCAGGGTCCCCTG
>NW_009207750.1:2943-4861 GCF_000690835.1 Fulmarus glacialis
CCAGCCTGGCTGCCAGTTAGAAGTTCTCCTTGTTGAAGTAGAATTTGACCTTCCTGGGGTCCAGGCTGGAGTGTTGGTGGCAAGACTTCTGCAGGCTCTTTGCCAAGGCCTCCGGCCCACAGAGGAACACGCCAACCACCGACCTGCACACAGCGCGGGGACATCAGCACTGGGCAGGCAGCTCAGTGATTTAAGGAAAAGTGATTTAAGAGCTTTTTGGGATCCCTGCAACCTGCAGGGGATGAGCACGCTCCTCCCAAAGCCAGCGCTGGGTGCCAGGGAGGAGGGGGTGCCTCTCAGCTCCAGTATCCTGAACCCCTTGCCCAGCTCTCACCTGGAGTGGGCTGCAGCCACCGCCGCAAACTCGCTGTTCCACATGGGCCGCCCAAAGATGGTTTTGTGCCTGAGGCCCGTCACCGTGTCTGTAGGGGTGTCGAAGCGGAGCGCCACGTTGTTGGCCTGGGCAGAGCAGCGACAGTGAGGACCCCAGCCACCACCCGTGAGCCCACCTCCAGTCCCTTACCATGGAGAAGCATCCATTCTGATGCCCACCAAACATCGCTCCCGGACTTTCTGCCTGCAAGCTGTTGATGTGCTTGCCCTGCCTCTCCTGCCCAACTTGGCCACCCCGTGTCCCCCCTTGCAGTCATGGCTGCCTGTGGTCAACTCACAATGTTCGTGTCCCAGCCAGTGAGGAAGAGACGGTAGGTGAGAAAGTCTGCCTTGCCCGACTCGGCCATCTTATGCTCCAGTGAGGCAAGAAGGTCATTGAACCAGGCGAAGGCTCCCGTGTCCCGGCAGAGCCAGTAGAAGTAGATCTGGGATGCAGGGGGAAAGGGGTTGCTCAAGGTGGAGCAGAGCAGGAGGGGTGGAAGGATGCAATGTCAAGGACTGGGAAGCCCAGCATGGAGAGACCCACGGCTGGTCCCATGGGACATCCCATACCTTCTTGGTCTTGAGGGTCTGGTCAGCCTGCTGGAACTTGTACCAGATGGACTTCAGGATGGAGGCGAAGGGAGTGACACCGATGCCCGCTCCCACCAGCATGGCCACCTCGTACTGGAACACATCTTCGCTGGCTGTGCCGAAGGGGCCGTCCACCTCAATCCTGGCCGAGGGAGGGCCTGGGTAAGAGGTACGGCCTCCCCAAATCCCTGGGATGGTCCGTTCAGGTGCTCCCCAGCCTACCTGGGCATCTCCGGCTTCTGCTGCTGGAAGGTGTCGATGAGATGCTCTGTCCAGTCACCAGCCGCCCTGATGTGGATGGAGAAGAAGTCCTCCTCGGGCGCTGAGGTGAGGGTGAAGGGATGCCACTCCAGCAGGGAGATGGCGGGGCAGTTGACAAAGATGTACTGCCCCACCTCCATGCGGAAGCCCTTCTTCTGCATCTGCAGCTCCAGCACGCGGGCAGGGTGCATGACCACCTGCGGGGCAGGGACGGGGCTCAGTGCCCAGTCTGGCTCCTGTCCCTGGGGAAGGGGCTTTGGCAGCGGCCCGCCACCCTGGCAAGGAGCTGCGGCACTGGTGGCTGCGAGGGAAGGAGCTGGCAGTAGGCACAGGCTCCTGCACCACCCACCTTGGTGACAACCACCTTCTGCCGCGCACGCCGACCCGGAGGATCCGCTCGAAGATGTAGAGGAGGATCGGGGCCAGAACCCACTTCCAGGACTGCGGGGATGGAGGAGAGCAAAGGGTGGGGAAGGGCCAGGGCTGGAGCACCCCAAGGGCAAGGGAAGGGCTCAGCCGTCCCACCACTGCCCTACCTCGGCGGGGATGCTCCCGAACTCGGGATCTTTGCAGCAGTTGTGCTTGCAGTCCTTGTCCTTGTGCGTGAGATAGTGGGCGCAGTGACGGGGGTGCACCTCCTTCATGCTCTCCTCCGTCTGCCCGCGCACCAGCCCGCTGCGGGGAGATGAGG
>NW_009207751.1:0-214 GCF_000690835.1 Fulmarus glacialis
AAAAAAATCGGTAAAAATGAAAAAAAAAAAAAAAAGGAAGAAGAAAGGTGTGGATGAGAGGAAAAGGCAGCGCTACGACGGGGAGGAAGGAGAAGGGACTGTCTGGAATCCGGAGGAAGGGGGGGCCCAGGTGTGGCGGGGGTCCCCGGCCAGACCCTGCACCTCCCCGTTCGGGGACCTTGCTCGGAGCGGCGGCCGGGCCCGGCCCTGTCCC
>NW_009207752.1:0-825 GCF_000690835.1 Fulmarus glacialis
GGCGTGTTGGATCTCAGTTTGCTGAGGATAGAGCCGAATAATGTCTGGAACCAAGAACTAGTTTCTCTGAATTCACTGCCTAATCTCTTTGCTATCTGAGATTCAGCCCCGCAGGTCATTAGCAAGGAAAATGTCCCCTGAAACACCCCTCTCGGAGCAAAAGACTCAGTGAAAATGAAAGCTGAAGAATAGTCCTGGGGCTGGAGGCTTAAAAGTCCTGCCAGTACAAGGGAGTACCAGTAGACTTCACTGGCAGAGAAAGCAGGGCTGAATTGCTGTTACTAACAGAAACTGGTCACAGACGTGCCAGTTTTGTCCCATCACCCGCACGTACAGCACATATGAGGAAGAATGGTAGAAAACAACCCATAAAGATAAAAAACCCAAGCTAAATAGAATGTCAATGGCAAGTACTATTAACCCCCCCAAAAATCAATGATGTAAATTAAATGTTTGAGATTTATTTTATATGAAATCCCTTCAGTAGATTGTCCTTTGGTGGGAATGTATTGATTCCCCTGGAAGAAAGGCAAGCATGTATCTTTGGTGATTTTTCCCTTGCTCTCCCAGCACAACATCAGATTATCACAGGTGCGATTTACACATTTAAGCATGTGTACTGAAATAAATCTGACATTTTCATTATTCTGTGGAAAATCTAAAGCCCGTAAACAAGCAGAATATTGTTTGCATGAGGTTCTACAGAGTTTTCAGCTGTCTGAAGAAGTGAAGGAGAAATGTCATGGAAAACAGTTATAAATAAAGAAAGAAATTTGCACAGTCATTGATTGTAGGATCTGGTTTACAGGGTGCTTCCTTAGCTTG
>NW_009207753.1:0-1369 GCF_000690835.1 Fulmarus glacialis
CGGCTCGTTTGCTTTGCCTCCTTGGTTATTTGGGAGACAGGGTGCTGCTGAGCCATGCGGTGCTCAAGGGGAGAGAGGAAGAGGAGCAAGGAAGAGCAGATGTGCTAGTGCAGAACAGAAAAGGAGGTGGAAGGGGGTTTCCCAGTACGGCTGCAGCAGGTACCGCAGGAAGAGAGTCCTTTAGTCCTCAGCACCAGCCCAAGCACCCAAAAACAAGTGGAGACGGCAAGACCCACAATATTGTGGGCCACCTGCAACACGCACGCCTGCTACCTCTGCAAAGCCTGGGCTGGCGAGGGGAAGAAGCTGGCACTCCAGGTCACGGCCAAGACCACCAGATACTGCTGCACCCTCCTGCTGTGTCTTGCCGGCATCATGCTCTCCCAGGGCAGCCGCCTCCTTTGCCAGAAGCTTCATTGTGTCCCAAAGGGGAGGATGCTTTTATAGCCTGGGTTCCTGCATCCTTGTGGGTTTCTCCTCCCCGCTGGCCGGGGGAGGGCTGGGGATCCTGCGGGCAGCACTGTGGGCAGGTAGCTTGATGCTGACCGTGACGGTCCCTGCAGAGGGTGACACAGCCGGGAGAGCCCCGTACCCGGCGGCAGGTGGGCACGGTGGCTGGCAAAGGGAGCTGTGAATAGCTGGGAGCCGCAAACCCACGCTCCCTGCAGTTAATAGCATTGCTACGTGTCAGCACCCAGCCATCGCTAACACGGCGTGTGCAGGGCATGGGCCAAATGCCTGCTGGTGTCAATCAGGAGAGCTGGTGGGTGATGCTGACGCAGGTGGTGGTGGCTCAGGTCAAGATGGCAGTCTGGCCAAGGAGATGTCCCTGAGCCCCATTCTGCAGAGGAATGGGGTTTTCCCCAAAGGTCTGGGGATGGGAACAGCAAAGGGCACTCAGCCACAGCCCCCTCGGCCACGCAGACACCAACTGCAAACCCACCAGAGCCCACTGCCCTTATGGGGGCTGCTCTGAGCACAGCGAGGGGGAAAAGCCCCCCAGCTCTGTTAAACCGGTGAGGGAGCAGGGCCTTAATGCAAAGCCCGGGGCAGAGACCAGCTAAACTCATGGCAGTTGTTGCATGTGATATTAGATCAAGGTACAAGTGTCCACAGCCTGGCCAGGCACACCGCGGTCAGGAGGAGCAGGCCGTTCTCTGTCTTGTACAAGCAGGGTGCAGAGGAGCCCAGCACGGCTCTGGGTGCCCTAGCTGCTGTGCCCAGCCCTGCCCTGTGTTTTGGAAGGGAGACGCTGCTCAAAAACCTCAGCACGAGCTGCAGAGGATTCCTTCATACAAGGTGCGTCACTGGCTCCCAGCTCACAGGCAGCTGTGTTTCCCAGCAGTGCCCAGCCCAGGGTGGTGGGTGC
>NW_009207754.1:0-23075 GCF_000690835.1 Fulmarus glacialis
TTCTATCATTTCATGGTTGCTAAGCCCCATATAATATCTGGCACTAAAATTTAGGAGTAGATAGATGCAAAGAAAATAAAAGATGAAGTTCTGCCCTACAAATCAGGAGGCAAAAAAAAAAAATCCTCTTGGATTTTATCAGAATTTCCCCACTTACTGCCTCAGCCAATGAAACATGATGTAGTGGCAGTGGTATTACTGTTGCCTACAGACCTCACCATAAAGCAGGTGCATCTTGAGATTAACTTAGCAGTTACCACCAGAATCTTACCCATAATTTGTCTCCTGAAGCTGTTTTGTTTATTTTTAATACAGCATATTTGACAGATCACACACAATTAAAACATAAGACAGATATAAAATCACTTTTCAACTTTTTAGCCTGCAATTAAAAAAAAAAAAAAAACATTGCTACCTTTCTTGTCAGAGACTACTGAAAGACAAAAATAAATAATTTTTTAAAAAATCAATCTAAATAGATTGATTTTATGCTAAAATAAATTATTCAACACTGATGGTGACCAAAGGGAACCCAACACAAATAGGAAATATTTAAACATAGATTGCAAATATACAGGTACTTGAATTAAAAAAATGTTTTGTCTGTCATTTAAAAAATACATTTCATGGTGAGAACAGATATATATATATATATATAAAGACACACATCTGCTTCCTTGCCAGAGTGCTGCTTAAGCCAACCTGAACAGCAAAACACCACTAGCTCTAAGTATGAATAATTGGAAAAAAGCCTGTTACGCAGGAAATTGGTGTAATAGCTGCCTCCCATGAAAATGGGAGGTGGACCATTAATGGCAATATAACATCAAGGACTACACTTCTAAGAAGCCCTATAACCAGAAAATTATTTTTTGATTGATGGGCACAGATTCCTGGTAACAGACCAGCTCAAAGAGAAACAGGTTTGTTCTTCTAACTTCTTACGGTCTATGCGTGGCAGACTGAGCAGTCCACGTAACCATGCCCTAAGGACAGGGGCAGCCAGGCATCACAGCTACAGCCTAAAGCCAAGGCACAAAATAGAGCCCTCTTTTTCCTAATTACAAAACAGAAAGAAAATGTCTTCCCTAGTTACGCATCTTCCTAACAACCTCCTTTTTTGACTTTTCTAGTCTCCCCTATCACAATAGCTTCTTCTACTTAAAAAAAAGAAAAGAAAAAAAAACCCACAACAAGCAAGTTAACTTTCATTTTACCCGCAGATGTTTGTCCTTTCTTTGAAGACTAAGTTCTCAGGCCTTACAAGAAGGACAAGTTTGTTTTTGCAATCCTAAATCAAGGAGCCTTTCCTCTTCCTTTCAGTCCCTTTTCAACTCCCTATTCAGACCACTTTCCTCTCACTGAGTTACAGAGATTAAAATAGGTAAAGAGAGTCTAAATAGGTTAGATTCATTACAATACCTTTCTTCTTCCAGAAAGGTTCTCAACAGGCTTTGCATAATTTGGCTTCAAAGTTCTGAGTAGTCCAAATTGATGATAAAATTAATGGGAAATTATTGCTCTGCAACTTGCAGAATTAGGTCCATTCAGTAACACTCAGGCCACATCAAATCACTGTTTCCAGTGCAGAAATGAAACTGCCTCCAGGATGAAATATAGAAGAGCAACATCCTTTTTCCCTTCTTATTCTTCAAACGTAGCAGCAGACCCCAAGTGGGAGGGGAAGGGGGGAATGCTTGCCAGGTTTGAACATATGTCTCTGAAATAGTTTCCTGCTTCCAAACCCCACCCAGTATGACATTAAGGAGAAAAAAAAAAAAAAAAAGCTGTGTGTCTAAGTCCAAAAATTAAGCTGCCTTATAGTTTGAAATAACAGATACTGTACATAGAGGACCATCTCTCCAAAAGGAAAATGCATCACTGTACAAACAACAAAATGCAATCCTAGAATCACAAAAATAAAATAGATAAGAAACCTGATGAATCTAGAAATAAAAGAAAAAAGATATCCACAACTCTCAAACAAATAAATGTAGGCTCAGCTGGTTCTTTTGATAACGATTTTTGAAAGCATAAGAAAATCAGATCAAATACATTATGAAATAGATATTCTACTCATTTAAGAGGAAATTGAAAGCAGATATTAAAGGGCTATATGATATAGAAAAATCATAAGAGACTGCTACTGATAATTGCTAATTATAAGCATTCCTAATGCTTTGCCATACATGAGTTATAGGTCAATCCCTAAATCTAGGTCTTATTCCATGTTCTCTTTATATATAATAGTGGCACATTTGTACTGTTGTAGGAAAGGTTTTGTCAGCACTTCCATTATAAGCCTCTTACCAGGACTTGAAACTTTGTCATAAAAATATGCTTCAGGATGAAAATTGGTATGGAAAGTCTCAGTCTATTAAAACTACACTAAGCATGTTGCAAATATAAAAATCACAGAAAGGTTGATGTTGGAAGGGACCTGTGGAGATCATCTAGTCCAACCTCCTTATTCAGAGCAGGGCCAACTACAGCAGGTTGCTCAGAGCTGTGTCCAATTGAGACTTGAATAACTCTACACATGGAGAATCCAAAACCTGTCCAGGCAACCTGTTCCAGTGTTTGATTACCCTTACAATAAAAAAGATTGTTCTTATGTTCATATAGGTTATATTTTATTACATTATCCATTATATATTGTATACCATATTTAAGAAAATAAGTTTTAAGCTAGCAAGAATTAATGCTATTGCTAGCTTGCCATTATCTAACTATCTGAAAAGAAGATAACTGTAATTCATTTCTGAGATGCCTATGTGTTTGATACAGCCTTCATGTATGACCACATGCTCACTTACATTGGACCCCTGCCATTCTCAGTCATGTCATTCTCATGTCAGCTAAATTTGAGATGGCCTGAAATTCAATTGAATTTGAATTTTCAAGCCAAAAGACATGCCCCTGGCGTTTGAGAATACACCGTGTGAACTTTTAAGTGCCTAAAGGTGACAACTTCTCTCAGTAATCCAGCTGTGAGGAAAAAATTGAGTAGAAGAAAGTTATTTCCTTTAATCCCCTTGACATAAACAATGGAATAATTTTACTGAAATTTAAAAACTAATAAAGATGGCCAGACACTCACCATAAGAGATTTCAAGCAAGATTACAAAAAGGTAAAATTATAATAAAATAAAACCAGGAATATATAAATGAATCTTAGCATTTAAGGAACCTTTACTACAAGGGAAGATACATCCATTTATATACAATACCATAATACCACTTCAGTTTTTTGGAAAGAAACCCCAACCAACCAAACAAAAAAACCCCACAGGTCAACAGGAATTGGGAGAACCTTCCCATTCTTGTAACTCCTGTACTATCTGCTCATACAATTTTTGTTCACAGGCTGAACGAAAACTGTTTGCTTACAGAAAATCAGCTGCAGAAATAGGAGGTTAAACTGAGACAGGGGCTACAGAAGAGACCAGCCCCAATCCAGGTAGCCATGTCCCACTCCCATGCGTGAGAGGGAAACACGCAGCATGGCAGCATGACTCCATTCCCCCAGGCTCACCAGCTCTGCCCCTCGGAGGAGGCCCTGTCCAGCTGCAGGGCTGCATGAATGCCATTGCAGAGCTGCACTGGTAGGACCACTGCAGATGGCTGTATGCCATGCTACACAGCCATGGTTTTCCATCACTGCACCATATGAATGTGTCTTAAGGGTCTCAAGGCAAAGTGGCTTTTGTGATGAGAAAATCAAACTATCACACATTTTTCCAAGATAATGAATGAGTGGCATAAGAAACATTCTGAACTTTTCTTGCTGGAGCCTTGATTCATGCACAGGCCTGAGCTTTTTTCCCCTCTACTTGTCTGCAGCCTCCCAAGAGCACAAATAGAGCAGAGGGAAGCATGCACTGTTACTAGGATTACTCAGAAAAAATTTTTTTTTCTTAAAATTTGGTTTAAGTACATTATCTGAAAATGCAAAAGTGATAGTCGACTCATTAATCTAACCTCCATGTTGCTTTAACACAATTTTACTATGTTTTGATCATTTTCTCAAATTGCATCAAAGTTCTCAACTTGTTTTTTGTCAGTCCACTGTGGAAATGTTATTACTCATGATAAACTTTTAAATCTACAGGCAACTGTAGGATCAGCCATGCATTACTTTTTACCTGCTTATTCTATCACTTCAATCTCCTTTCCAGGTCTTCCGTTATCTCAAGCAGATGCTTACAAATCTTTTGTACAGTTTTGCCTTTATCTATGGGAAGACAGACTTCTTTTGGTCCCTCTAGTTTTCACTGGCCAATGCTCAGTCATTGATCATCACTGAATTTTTGAGATTTTTAATGACAGGGATATTCACATTTCCTTTTTTCTTCTTCTTCTTCTATTTTTTCCCCCAGTAACATTTGTACATCATCTCTCTACTGTGATAGCCATTACATACTTAGAAGACAGATAACAAGTTAACTCTGACAATGTGCTCCTCTGTATTTGAACTAAAGCTCTACTCAGGACCCATTTGAAAATGAGGTTATTTATGGCATTCCTTAATTCTCTTATTACCCAGACATTTCTTGGAGGCCACAAAGACAATACAAAAACTTACATATGACATGTTTAATCATACAGGTATCCTGGGCTGAGATAACCTCTGCAATCCATACTCTCAACAAGTACCTTGGAAAAACTAGATGCCAGCTTTATTGATTTCATACAGGACTCAAGACACTGGCAAAGAATCAGGTATAAAACTGCTCTTTGTTCTTCTAGTCATTCACAGAAGAGATAGGGCCTTCCTCCCAAACACAAAAGGTGACAGGTTTGCATTCTGTGTCTGCAAATCCAGTGCTGCCACAGAGTAGTTAATACAGACTTACTTGGTTGCTTTGTTAAAAGACTGATTCCACTCACATACACACAGAAAGAAAGAAAATGCATATCGAGAGAAGGGTCTAATTAACAGATCTCTCTTCAGCACAGATGAGCAACCAGAGATGAAAAGGCTCTGATTACCTACTTCATGCTGATAAAGTGCAGAAATGAAACCTTGACCAGCTTTGGAAAAGCATTCCATTGCATTTAGGTAAACCATTAACAAATGTACATTTCATAACCGACATCAAAATAAGAATTACGACTTAAGTTGTGGTAATTTGATCAGACATCCTTCGGTCCTTCACAGGATCAATATTCTCTCCCTTCTTTTTTTTTCTTTTTCTTTTTTTTTTTTTTTTTTTTTCCAAATTATCCAGGCTGGTAAGAATGATAGCATCCTTAGTATTGTATCAAAATCCAGATCTTTCACGTCCTTCTGTCACAGAGTCAGTGTTGAAAGCATTGGGATATTTGCCACACTGCTTCACATTTCCCCAAAACTAATCATCAGTCTCCAAAAAGAGATAACATTTTTCATTTTAGAATCAGATAGAGGTTTTCTTCTTACCAATTCACATGCTGAACTCAACTTACTTTCCTTTCCAAATTTCAGTCTCACCAGCCACTCAGTTCAACACTTGCAAATACGTATGCAAAGACCCAGCAAAAAAACGACGAAGAACATTTCAGTTTAAGGAGTCTGGACTGTAAATGTCTCTCCCACCTTTGGTGTCCCCAGTCTGGTGGAATACAGCATGCTGTTAAGGTATGCATGTCAGGAAACTAAACTACTAAAGCATTTCACTTTGTCACACACTCTTATTTTAAACAATATGTATCAGCTTTTCTTTACTTATTTGGCTGGTCTCAGTCTGAAGTATCTGAATTCCATGATCATGAAGGACTTGCCTCTTTCTCATTCAGGCTTTGGGAACAATAGGGGATTTTAGAGATTTTTTCAATTATAAGCTTGAATCTTAAATATTGGCTCATGATGTTTCATCTGCTTAAAGTACACTTCTCGTACTTTATCAGAGCTGTAAGAAATGTAATGATTGTTTTAATCTGTTTGGTTAGAATTAAGCTAAAGAGTTCTCATTATAACCAACATTCGAAATAACCTCCTTTCCAAACTGTGTTTGGCTTTTTGCATTGTCAGTGTAAAATAGCCCTTGTGCAGGCAGTTGGATTTGTTCTAGATTTTGTCAAGCATATGCAACAAATACACTTTGAGAACCTTTAATGGTTCCTACAAAAAGATTTGTTCCCTGTGTTCCTTACTTAGATCTGATAAAGGAAAACATATCCATAATGTTGACTACGTTGATAAAAGCTTTTGTGAAGGTGAAGCACTTGTTCCAAGGACGGGGAGGTTTTGCTGCAATGTAACTTTGGGTATGCACTTACTACTTGGGACAAGCCTTTTCTCTGTTTCCAATGTCCAGCTGCCCAGACACTTGCAGACTTGGGTCAGAAAAGAGATGCATGTAACCCCAGAGCCTGGGAGTGCAAACTCAGACTGCCCTTATGCCAGACCTCTTCTCCAACACAGATCCCCAGAAAGTCCAATGTAATAGTAGTAGTTTTTTCAATTCCTTATTGTCACTATCAACACTCTGCTGGTCTTAAGCGAGAGCCTTACATGCCCCCAGTTTACCTCTGTAGCTGTAAGTCTTCAAGGTATATGTGGTTGGTTTCCATCAGCTTTGAATTACAGTTATCTAAAGACAAATGCAGCTCCCCATCCAGCCCCTGGTTCTTCACTGTCTCCCATACACATGGGACTGTGAGCAACAATGCACAGACTGTGGAAAGGGGTCCCTCATATACAGAGTTGAGCTATGAAAACAGTCCAGAGATAGAGAGATCTTGAAGATCTCTCTCAAAGTCTCTCCCGGAATCCTTTTCCCTAGCAACCCTCTATGCTTTTGTCTGCTCTTTTGGTACTTTGGGCTTCTGTTTCTGCCTCTGCTTCCCTGCAGCTGAGCACCATCTGTCCTGTTCCAACGCCCCAAGCAAATCCCTTCCAAACCAGAAGCGTAGAGATAGCAAAGCCCATACCAAACTGCCCCACAGCCGAGATGGTCCTTTCAGCCTGGAGTCTGACATTTGACAGAAATATTAAATCATGACAGTTAATAGTTCAATGAGAGTAAGTCCAAATGGGGCAAATCCAGCCCTCTCAGACCTTATAGTGATTCTCTGAACCGTAGTGCTAATACTTATCAAATGTCTTCCAAACACCATGGAAAGAATATACTTTCATTGATATGCTGTTCTGATGGATTTGTGGAATGAAAGTCACTGCATAGCTGCATTCCCGAGACAAGTTTTATACCTCATTAATGCAGTACATAAGCTGTACAATTATACATCCATATGTCACTGCCAAATTTATACACTTTTACATCCTGTTAGATTAAGATGGTTTCATTTCATTGCTCTGCAAATGGACTTTTGAAAGTATATTTCACTCAAATTTTTGTGTAGCACTGACAGGCAAAGCACATGAAAGACATGGGGTTCCTTGTGTAAATGGCTGCATTTACAATATGCCCTGAAATAAAAAACGTGGCATCGACAAACACTGAAGTTTTACACTCTTCCAATACAGTCACCTTTTCAAGGTGTAGGCTGCAGCCCAGTGTCCCCTTCCCCCACCAAGAGGCACCATTTTAGAACCAATTCCACTGGATTATGCTATCATGCACCGCAATGTCTCTTGATCTGACCCACTTCAAGTCTGGGGTTTTGTTTACACTGGAAGGCATCTGATCCAAAGCAGCAGGAGGATTACAGCACTGTCTAATTAGAATAACTTTTCAATTTATAATGAATAATGAATACATGCTATTGGACACTGCTGCCTAGTGGACTGGGCAAAGAACCAGCAGATCTGGATTCTGCCCCTTACAGCAAAAAGGCAAATAAAAAAAAAAAAAAGACAGACAGACTTTAGCTGGTATTATGTATCTAGCTCTCCATCACGCAGCCTGCCCTTACGCCTTTGGTTGCCATTTCTTTCCCTCCTCAAAAAGACTGATTTCTTGCATGCACTCTCATATCAAGAGACTAGACTATTAGCTACAGAAAAGCAGAAGACTCACTTCATGTTTGAGAGGCAGTTAGTGTAAGACAACCACAGCCATAATGCAGGACCATGGTGCTATAAGCAAGCAAATTAAAATTACTCTCCCCACTTAGTTATTGGTGTGCTGTATGAACTTAAACACAGCACTTCACATCTTGTGTTTTAGTGCTAGGGAGTATGCTGACATGATCCCCGAGAGGTCTGAGGTACTCGCAGAATCCATCTTCCCAACAGCAGCCAAGTAACAGAGGTTGCTGGTGCTCCTGATGCTCTCACTGCCCTTAGTTCCACACTAACTACTGTCCAGGCAAATCCAGAGGTATAGTCCTTTACCTTTACCAGACCAAGAGACAGGGCTACAAATTTCAGAGGCAATGTTGCCTTCCCCTTGTCCCTCTTTCCTCAGCAAGGCAATCTTGGGAGTGGCTTAAGTGGGCCCCTAAAATTGATCCATATGTAAAGTTTGTATAGTTCTGTCAAAACCAAAGCCATAGGGTTTTGTGTAGAACAGTTTCAGGAAACCCTGCAGGATCAGAGCCAGGGACAGGAAACATACTGGGTAGTTAAGGTGGGGGGGAAGGAGGGGGGTGAAGTAGTAAGTAGTAGTCAAGATAGCTTAAAGGAATTATGAAGAATATCCTGGACATTCTTTCCAACAGGTGACTGCAGAATGTCTCTGCAATTGCTCTCCCTTGTTGTAAGAATAGAGATGCATTTATTGCATGTAGTTTGTTCTTACGTCAAAGACGGATGGAAAGCACGTAGGACTGTTATTTAATACAACTCCTTACACGTGAAGCTGCATTACATGAGAAAAGCTGCATGAAAAGGATCAAAATGATGAGGTGAAATGCATCTGGCTTAGCACACAGCAGTAAATATAAGCAAATATATTATGGTAGTTCAATTACGGATAGGATACTAGAGCCTATTCAAGACAATATTTAATTATCTTTAGACTACATCAGTTATTAAGCTGTCAGCAGCATATATAGAGGGTACATAGGTGGACATCTGCTACAGACTAAGAATGCCATACACCAGCAGAGCTGTTTGCCACAAATACACAGAAAGAAATTCAGGAGCTGGTATTACAGACACGTCTTCCATATAAAATATAGTTACAGCAGAGATACGTAGCTTGGATCACACTGCTGCTGGTAGGAGGCAGAAGGACAAACTGCACTGACTGGGGGCTCACTGGAGGTGAGCACTGAATCCTGGGGTAAGGGAGATGAAAGAGCACTGTTTAAACGGTCTGCACTGAACCACCCAGAAATCCAGCTGAAACTAAGCTTACATATCTCTCTTGCATGCAAAACACTGTTGTAAAAGATAATTCAGGTTGCAAAGTCAAGTCCAGTTAAGCTTAATTCTGCTTCTTTGAACAGATATATCACAACACTGTGCATGCACAATTATATCAACCCATTCTTTTTTTTCTACCCCAGGAACATCATCACATGGACAACTCTCACAGACAGCAGTCCTAAGTACTCCTCTGATCTCAGTCACTGCTACCCCAAGCACCGACTGCCCTCACCAGCCCTTATGGAACTTGCTTGATTAAACTCATATGCACTCCCTTGCCTACAGTCTTCCTCCAGCAATTCCATGTCACTCCTCACCTCACTACTCCTTATTTCAGCTTCCATCATCATTTGCCCAGCCAAAGCGTCTGCCTTTAGCTACAGTCCCTGCTGCGTTTAGTCTTTGGTGGCTATCCTACCTCAGTGCCACAGCAGAAGCAATACAGTAGTGGAGCATTCACTTGCCCACTCTAAGTCAGGATGCCTTACCGGTACCACAAAGCAGCTGTTGGTCTGAACGTACCCCTGAGCTAGGGCAGGTCCAGGAAAAGTGATATCTTCTCACGTAGATGTGCACTCAGCCTCTAACGAAGCACATGCAAATAAAATCAAAGTCAGTAACATGACTAGATTTAGCTAACATGACTAGATTTAGCTAGATTCTTATAAGAACAACAACAAAAAAAAAGAGACTCACCCCCAACCCTCTAGACAAAGTGTCTGGTCTGAAATATGAAAGTGTGAGAGCTTTTCAGCCAACAATTAAGAATGTAGTCTCCTTCCAAGAAAAAGCTCAATTATTTCTGCTGACAAAGTCTCAAATTCATCCCATAGCAGCAGCCAAGCATACTTTAGCTTGACAAAGCTCAACTCAGCAGAAACAAATCTTACAAAATGGACATACAAGGTAACCTTAACTCTAGGAAGCACAACCAGCTATGCCTACATCACATCTTACAGGCTTGCATTTGTTCTGCACTGAACAATGACAGTAAAGCACAGCGTAGTTAAGTGCATAATTTTTTAATGATTAAAGAGGACAATTAATTTCTTCCTATCTAAGCCATATGTCTAAAATGGTGAAGAACATGAACATCTGCAGTGGATTGAAAACACCTTGCACTCCATAGCATTTGGAGAGTTCTTCACACAGAGTTCTTCTAATAGGCAAGTAAAAATGATGCTGCACCATTACTGTTCCTTTGCATTTGTGAGACTGATCAATTATCAGCAATCCCAGAAGGAGTGACATTATTTTTCAAGTGGATTCCCTCATAATACTAGAAAACAGAAAATGTAGGTTTTGTGTTTGCATATTGTACACAGTTTGAGTATGGAATTGTCCAAATCTGGTGTGACCAGTGATCCTTTTGCCATTGCAAGTCAGTGTATTTTAGCCATCCTTTAAGTCACTAAGTGCGCTGGGGAGACTTATAGCAATTGATAATGGAAAAGGTGACTTCGTAATTTTGCAGGAAGAAGCTGAAATTTTTTGTTCCTTCTTGTCAGGTCTCCAGAGCCGTTAGGATTTTGTACTGTAAATGAACCTTAAAGATTTGTTTAAACTAAAACTAGATTTGCCTGAGTAATTTTTTTTTTTTTTTTAAATACAAACCATTTCTTTGTACTTCTGTTCTACAAGGTCATAGAGCAGGGATTTAGGGTTGTTGGTTTTTTTGTTTTGTTTTTTAACATAATAGCTTCTTCTGCTTTTTTTTTTTTTTTTTTTTTGCTCTAACCTTCCAGCGTGGGTTAAAGATGCAAATACTAAAATGCAAAGTCAAATATAAGTTATTTTCACAAGCACTAATATAAGAAATTGTCTATTTTCCCATTTTCTAGACTAATATTTACCATCTTTGACAGCCTTATTGCCAAGCAGATTGCTGCATATTTCAGCATTATCTTTTAACAACTTGACAGATCCACCTATTTTCCTGTGATTATTTTATCCCAAGTTGGAAGCCTAATAGTTTCTTTTTGACACATTGAATCACAGGATTTGTAGCACAGCATAGAGTCCTGTGATTTATTGTTAATATTTTGATGATGCTTTACCGAGCATATTTGGATTTCCAGCAGTGTTGCTTTGTTTGGTCTGATCTGCTCAGAAATACAGCCAGCAGGCTCAGTAACCTCAGGATGATATATATTCTATCAGCAGAAGCACAAGTCAGGCAGCCATCTGAAAGACTTGAATTGAAGATCAGAAGGTCACTCGGGAACCACTGACTACTGTAACAGTAAGGAGTGCATGCTTTCTTAGAACAGAAGGAAATCTTGGACAAGTTAATTTTGGATATGCAGTAAATGCCAGTAATTTCTATTGCCAGTCATTTAAATATGCAGCATAGGAGCACGGGATGGATAGCTAAAAATGCACACAGATACAGTACAATAGAAGAGGGAATATATAGCTCCAATACAATAAGTTCTGTTGTAAATGCAAGCAAAGGACATAAAGCAAATTGTTTTAATAGCAATTACCGTTTCAAGGACGTGCATCGTACACAATTTTGCCACCCAAATCCAGAGAGTAAAATACTCTCCATGTTGTTCCTTCATTCACTTCAGCTTTCTGTGTCTTCAGATTATAACTGGTAATTCTACTAATTATTTCCAGCTACGTTCCTAGGGTTATTACAGAAATGATTTTGCACCCAGTGAAGCACACCAGAAGCTTTATTTATTTTCATAATGATTGTATATTCATAAGAAGTAAGACTGGAAGGGACCTCCTGGGTCATCAAATGCAATTCCCTGCTTTCACAGGCAACCACATAATATAACCTCTTCATAAATGAGCAAGTTCCATCTTAGAAGTAATTTGGTTTCTTGTCCCTACTACTCTAATTGGAAAGTTGCTCCAGAACCTCACTGCTCTAGTGTTTAGCAACCTTCTCATTACCAAATTAAATTTATTCGTGAAAAGTTTATTCCACTTCTGGTGCCAATGCTGCCCTTTAACTCAAATAACATTTCTGCCTTCCATTTAGTCCATTTATAGAAAGCAACCACAACCTCTCCCATTCTACCGTTGTTGTAGCTTATATATGGTATATATCCATTCATAATAAGGCAAATACCTAGTCAGGACATGTATAGGGAAAGGGAACACTTACTACTGAGACCCCAAGGCCACATTTGCCTCTCTGAGAGTGGAGGCAGAGGATGGAGACACAGCACAAAAGGAGGGCCAGAAGGCTCCTAGTCACTGTGTGCTCTCTTGCCTCCTGCTGCACTCAATACTCACCACAAAGCGAGTGGGACAAAAGTCAGTCAGTCCTCACACATGAGCTCCAAGAGTAGTAAGTAGGAACTGTGCTATGCCAGGGCATCCAGCCTGCACTCTTCAGAAAAGCTGAGCATTTTACAAGAACTCTGAATGCTTGTGTGCGTTTCCTATATGCACCTGTACCTTAACACAGCTGTGAGGCTGGAGCTAAGAAAAACAGTTTTGAACCAGTGAAGTTACAATATGGCCCCAGAGTTACACTAACATCAGACCCATAAGTTTCTTTTTGAAACTCTCACTGGCATAACAGCAAGGAAATGATATTTTGTGATTTGATGGCACCAGGGCATAATTCACATTAAAAAAAAAACCCAAAGTCTTTACTAAAACAACCTTCAGGATAAGTTGTTTAATCCTCCTTTTCTATACTATAGTATAGAATATGACTTTGTACCTACCTGTATAAACACACATACACAAATTAACACTTTCTGTCAATTTTACCAATATATACATAAGTATATAGATAAGTTCAATAAGCAAAAGTAGGCTCCTCTGGGAATGAAGAATGGACAGGCATAGTTCAGAATGCCTACAGAAGGGTTGCTACTCATCTCTAGTTTGTCCAGGTGAGATCCCTTTCTGGCTTTTTTTAGGTCAGCATATCTGTATAAAGTATAGATGTTGCAGATGATGTAGATATTTCAGATATTATACAGCAGTTGCCTCTCAAAGATCCCTGATGGGGATTGGGAAGTCATAGACCTAAAATTCTTGTGTCTTAAAATGCATAGAAGTTTTCTTCGTACTTAAACATAAGTAGAAAACTGCATAGTGGAGTCCTAGAAACCTTCAGAAGAGGGAAGATTCATTTACAACAACACTGACAGACATATTTATTACTTAGCAAATATTGATTGGCTTAGAAGGGAATTTTGAGGTATTCCCTACAACTACATTAGAACATAAGAGATTCTGGTTACAAATACTGTAATATAAAATGAACTATGAAATCATTTGAGCAACAAGCTTTGAAAACTAGAAGAAAAAGATGAATGAATCAAAAGTATTTTTTGATCAATAAGGTAGAAGTAAAACACATTACTAAATATGAGATCTGGCAGAGAGAGAGAATAAGAAACCTTAATAAACCTGTTTGTGTTAACTGATAACCAGGTAGATTTGAATCAAGATTATGATAATTAAAAATAGCAGACAGTTGAAAGAGGAAAGCAAGTTTGAATTACCAGAAGATATACATGCACAGAGTGAATTTTATGGAGGAGATTAGGAGTACTTATTGTGAAATAGCCTGATATGAGCTCTATAGCTTACTTAATAAAAGTGTGTTAACAATAACATCAGAAATGAAAGAAAAGTACCTGTAAAAAACTGATAGGTTTGAACTGGGCACAGGCACTGTGCTAAGATTATGAGTTCTCTTAATATAAAGATAAGACAATGTTATCAGAAACTGGATTCAAAGAACAAAATTAAAGAGAGAGAAAAAAGAATCACAGAAGTTAATTTCTGCCAAGGTAAGGGGTATTTTTTCCACATAAATCAGTACTTTTCCATATGTAGAAAAGGATATGGAGAACCAACAAGAGAAAAAAATATCTCCCCAATTCCTGCCTTCAGCCCATAAGACCTCAGAGCTGGAGAGGTAAATGCCTGGTAGCACTTGGCATGGGGCTCACTGGAAGCGGCACAGCTGCAGCTCTTGTGCTGCTCCTCTGCTCTACAACTCAACTGCAAATTGCCTGGTAAGAGGACCATGCTGGAAGCTTTCACACTCAAAACAACTCCTGTTGAGTTCAGGAAGAGTTAAAGTACTAACCTATTGCCTCAGAGAGCTTCTAATCAGTGTATCGACAATCAATGGGAGGATACTAACTTTGGAGATATCAATTTAAATTATTCGCTCCACAATAGGATTGTTAGGTAACTTCGGGCAAGTCATTTAAGTTCAGGCTTTACAGCTTAGGTAACCAGAAACAGGAGCCTGAATGAGGTAAATCTTCATACAGACATCCCCACAGCAAAGCCCTACACATACTGCTTCATTTTCCAGGGTATTTCAGTGCACAGAGTGATTGAATTTGCACAGATGCAATCGGAGAAATGCAAAAATGGAGCAGGCAGTCATTCAATTGCAGCAGTGTCTGTCTTCCCTCGGGCTGAAATTATGGAAAATGTCTGGGAGAGCTTTTAGCACACTTGTTCTTCCTTACTTCCAGGTGCAATCCTAAACAGAGGGAGAGTCTTAAGTTCAAAACTATGACCATGTTGTCCTAGAAGATATCTGAACTTTAAAATTAAAGTACTTCCAAAGTTTCCTAAGAAGTTTATCTGCATGGGTGGAGAAAGGTGGGAGGTTAAGCCATTATAACTGAAAAAATTTCCCAGGGCAAAAAACCAAACCAAAACAAAAAACACCCTCAAAAATACAGCTCTCCTGCTCTCTGTCTCTCAATCTCCAATGACCAAATGGGATATTAATATTGGCTAATTCACAGAGAAGACTGAAGTGATCTAGGATTACTACAGCTATGAACTGCTACATAAGCATAACAAATGGCTATATAGTATCACCAATGAATCATCACACAATTACAGCTGGATACAATATTCTTTGTTACATACTTTTAGCTACATTAGTGCTAACTATAGCCTTCAGGCAAAATCACAAGTACTTTGGTTGGGTCCCTTCAAAAGAATAGTCACAAAAGAAAAAATATGTTCTTATTCATGCAAATCAAAGGAATTTCAAATGTTGCTTTGGTTGAAATTGTACCTTTTTGACAAGTAGAATGTTAATATTTCCATAAAATCCTTTTTAAAAGTGGATTGTATTAGGTTTTTTTCATATAGACATTTATGCATTTGTGACTCTGAATACATCTCATTTTTAGGCCCAGATATTTGTAGTATATCCTAAATGCTCTAAATAAAAATCAGCTATGCTTGAGAGTAGCTTGCATATATAAGGAATAGTGTTCTACAGGTCAAATAACTATGGTCCATAATTGAAAACTTGTCTCTTTCTGGAATTATAGCTGTCATCAGCAGACATCCTGAGCACTTGAACATCTCCCAGTTTTTCCTGAGGCGTATTCAGGAGCACAAAGAGATTATATTGCTTCTCAAATGTGTATATCAGTGCTTCTGTCATTCTACTATCTATCTTGCATGTATCTGCACCACACATGTGGTCTGGGCTGCTAGATTACTATTTGTCCTTTTAAATTTGCTGGGAGGTTTCCCTGGGGAAGACGATCTCTACAGTTACTGTACAACTCGAGGTTACAATCTCAGTAACACATCCTGCTATAATGATGTTTAGACTGGTGCTTTAAAACTATTCATTTCATTAAACCTCCATTTGGAGCCTGAAGCAAGGAGCTGAACATCTTACTACACACTGAATATCTGAGAGAACAGATCTTAAAGTCCCAAATGGATTTCTTTAAATTACAAAAAAGAGCAACAACAACAAAAAACTTCAAAAGGTGCCTTTTCTGAACATTGGGTGTCAGTCCCTAAGTTAAGGATGCAATTCATTTTTAAGGACTCCTCATTACATATAAATGTCCTAAACCTCTAAGCATTCAGTCCATTCCATCCTCAAAGGCCTCAGAAGGGAGAGGGGGACAACATTTATTAACTTCATAATGTGAAGTTAATAAATCTAGATTCTAGCAAGAAAGATGCGATGCTTCACAAAAGATGTCCTTTTCATTCTTGATGAGATCAATTTATCTAGAATAGACAAAGTAGTTTAGAGGGCACAGAAAGGAAAAGTTATCACATGAAGTTATTAAGGAAAATTTAAATCAGAGCTTTGATTGGAAGTCTAATCCACAGCAGAAAGTGCAGGTTTTGGAAACTATACAACAAGTGCCATTTAGGCCTATCATTCCTACTGCTGAAATATTCCTGAGAACATTTCCATTTAACCCATGTTAATCCATAAACTATTTTCATAATCAGCATGTACCTAAAATATGACCAGAATTCTTGGGACTACGGAGAGATGTATAAAGCAACAAAACCAACAATTACACATGCTTTGAAGTTGCAAAGTTCAGTCTCACTCAGAACAGTTTCATTAAAAGCAGTGACTTCATATTACATCCCTTGCACCAAGAAAGGGCTTGTTTTTCTTTGCATGGGTTACTCTTAACCTGGAAAGTTTCTCACTCATTGATGCAGTGTGTGTTCTGAGTCAGTTCTCTTGCAAGAACTGGCAAATGGGCTGCCAAAACATTGCTGTCTTTTCCCTGCTGCTGCAGCATAGCCCCATCCATCATTGCACAGGTGATTCCAACACTTCTGAACTTGCAAAGCCAAGTCTCAAAACCTTAACCTTGATACAGTTTCTGTGCATGGATGTCCTAGGCTAAAAGAAATGGAGGAAACCAATACATTAATCTGAACTTGTTCCTTCAGCTCCCTCTAAAATTTCCCAATTCAGCCTTACACTAACGTTCATCTCAAAGTTTAATAAGCAGAGTTGAATACACAGCACAGACTTGTGTAAAGTAAGCAAAGGGATTTAAACTTAGAAAATATCTGTAAACCTACTAGGAACGCATTAACACTAACAGCAGAGAAATCTGCCACGCAGGAATTGAGGTTTTCTGGCATTTCTGGTGGGGCTAACTTGCTCTTGTTCACAGGCCTCCTCTGTTCACCTCATCCTACACAGCATTGTGTCTTCCAGCATTGTCATCTCTTCTGCCTCTGCTCCATGCTCTGTCACAACCACTTACCAGACTTCTCCAGGGCCCCATATGGTTCCTGTTTCCATCTCTGCATCCTGCCCCCCCCACTCATCTGGGTCTGCTCTTCCTCCCACCATGACATCAGCTTGAGTCTCCTGTCCAGGCAGCTCTAGTCTACTCCAGCCTCATCAGATTGCAATTCTCACATCACCTCTTTCGTCCTTCTTTCATCTGTCTCCCATCTTCCCTGCTTTTGCCTAGCCTTATATCAGCAAGGACAGGAAAAGCATCTCTGTTTTTGCTTTAAGGTCCAGTCTAATCTAAACCCTCAGCCTCAGGGCAAATGTGCTGGGAGAGCTCAACTCAGTCCCTGCAGCCCTGGGGTAGTGCTTGCTAGACAGCCGGAGAATCCTCAGAACATTTGTCAGCCAATTCTAATAAGCTTTATGCATTGTGTAGTTCTGCCAAAGCTGGGAAAACTTTCACACAAACAGCAGCAAGAACATTTCCTGCATTCCCATCAAATTTTAATCTCTTCTCATAGGAGGACACTACAGTTTATTAATGAAACATCTGCAATTATTTTCAACCAGGACAAAAATGAGTGCCATTCATTCTTTGGAACAGCTAGATCTCTTTCACTGGAAACTTAATACACATTTTTTTTGGTTGTCAAATACACAGGAAAGAGGCACAGTTGGACCGAAGTTAATTCCTTCAAAAGCTCAGTTAATTTTTTTACATAAAGTTTGGATGGAACTGAAACAGTTCAGATACCATTTGTCCCAAAACTTTAAAAAAAAAAAAAAAAAAAAAGATTTTTACTAACAGAATAAAAAGATACATTCTCTGTCACATTACAACTGTGTACTAGCGGCTTTATCACTGCAGTAATGAGTAAAGAAAATGATATATATTTAACTCCACTATCATTAAAGATTTAAGATTATTGCAATAATTTTCTGCTTCTCCTTCGCTTTATTGAGCTTAGTCAAACTGATATATTGCTGTGTACTTCATTCATTCCAAAAAAAAAATGGATGATATGAAGTATGTAGACAATGCTGATGTCCAACTAAAAAGAGGAATTACAGAAAAGAAGATAAGCAGTTATAGATGATGAAGTGCTGATTAATAGATTACCCCCCTCCCCATCAAGTCCAAGCCCATATTTTAAACTGCCAACAGCATTGCAACTGAATGAACAAGTATTTCTGGAATCTGAGGAGCTGACCTTTCTCAAAATTAATCCTTAACAGCTTCTTTCAAGATTTATTTCTTTCCCTTAGCTTCGGACAAAATCAGTAACGGCATGACCCGAGCTTCATGATTTCTAGCTGTGAGTGTATAAAGTACTTTCTGGCCTAGAGATTTGATACTCTTGCTTTAGTATTTGCATAAGCACTTCAGGCCGTACTGCTGACTTTAGTAAATGAACATTAAGTGTGGGTTCAGAAAGGAGATGACATAATGGAGCTACTCACCTTAAGTCATTGAGTCAACATTGGCTGATAGCAGCAGTAACAACAACTAAAAGCTGTTATTAACCTGTGGCTTTGGAGAAATGAGATAGTACACCTACAGCTCCAATTGGGCTTAAGAAAGAAAGGAGAAGGAGAATGTTTTAAAGGACGATGGTAGCTCCTGGGGGATGAAACCTACTGAAGGACTGAAGAAATTCCACAAAACACCAATCAGCATGGCTCCACAGGTGAACACCTGCAGAGTTAGCCTCCTGACACAAGGGGAGTTTCTTCATCCTCACTACCAAGATCAGAGAGGCCTATAACTTAGGGGTGAGGCACAGTGATAAGCTGCGATTTTCCAGATTCATTTGGCGCCAAAACATCTCCCCAGAGGTACTATAGGGTTCAAGAGCCTATACAACAGCATAGAAAAATGCCTAGACTTCCCTCATCCTATTATATGCTATAAACAGTGCAGAATTTATTTCCAGTCCCTCCACAGTCTTGCTGTACGAATGCCATTTAGAATTTCTCTCAAAGGGAAAGAAGTCAAAACCCCCAAGAGAGATGTGCCACGTTGGAGTACTACAGAGCAAGGGACAGGAGATGGATGTGCTATCTGCTGTTTCCAGTGAGATGAGAGGACGTGGTGTCGATTACAAAATTTGCATATGGATGAAGTTCTGTCTTTCAGAGTGATTGTTAAGTATATTTTTGCACAATTAGTTTATGATTTCTGGATAGGTATTGTGCCACCCTATGCTGTGGCCACTAGTGAGGAGTTATTCTTTTAATGCAAAGAATACGGTTCTTTTACACCATTAGAAAATACTCCTAGTTTAGCTAGTTATGTGGGAGATAGAAGTGGCTTAAAAAGGAGGTCTTGTAACTATGTTTCTGTGAACAATTTATCCTACACAAACTAAACCATAATAGTCAAATAATCAGCTGGTATAAGCTACCCAAATTCCCTTGACTTCAGTTCCAATATATTTTCTATTTTCTTGCTCAGCATTTGCTCCCAGTAGAATTCTATTACATTCAATTAACTTTAAAATAGAGCTAGCTTTTGGATATTCCTATAAGCATACACATAAAGAGATAGGCAATTGAAAAAACAAACTATCCTGAACACTGAGCACAGAGCATAAGAAAATGTATTTTTCCGGAGAGTCCTTCAATGACTAGAAGTCTAACTATACATACATGGAATGTGGCGCAGATTCAGTTACATCATCTGAATCTGTTGTAGATGCATCAAATATTAGAAGTGAACAAACAACTTCCAATGAATACATACTGACAGAGTGAAGCAACACATCCTCAGCCATTCAAAATACAAGATAAATTTAGCAAAAACCTATGACCAAGACTAATTCTGAAAATAAATACTGCTTGCAGGACAACACTGAAGTAACTTGATAGGAGAATTGCCTATTTTCAACTACTACTGCAACCACTGTAAACATTGTTCTCTTATTTCCAGCTCTTCAAGCTCTTCCAGTTCTTTAAGCAAGTGAATTTATGCAAGTTCAGATACCATCTTCAAATTTCCAGACACACCCCCCCTTTAAAATCTAACATTCAATTCTAAATGGAAAATAATCTTTTATTATCAGTTTTCCATGCACTGACTCTTGTTTTGTTCTACTACACACAAAAATTCAAGCCCAGATGAATGTTTTTCAGACATATGTGAATTCCACCAACTGCTATTTGATTTTTTTTTTTAATACATTGGCCCTACTTTAGACCATACATTTGCTTTCTAGTATGATAAATGATGATGCCACATAAATAAACCCATTTTTCATTTGTATTTTAATTATTGCAAAGTCATAACACCTTGCCACACTACATTATGGCATGTCATACAGCATGTTACCTATATGACACAGCAAATAACTATCCCTCAGTGATGCTGTGAAGCCATTTAATGTGTTACATATGGTTTCTCCGAAGCAGGTTATACCTAAGAGAACAGCATTTGTTCTGAAGGGAAGGGTTAAAAGTAAGACTGGCCTGTTGGTCACTGACAAGATTCAGTGCCCACATGTCCATGAAAGCCTCTCAGAGAAAGAGGGGGCACTAGCTGGCAACAGGCATTACGACTTCCTAGCTTGTGATCCCAGTTCTGCTTCTCTAATGTGTCACTGTATGTGACTATTCCATAGACTTTGCTTTGTGCCCATCTGCAGGTCTGGATTTATCATCCTTATCAATCCAATATTGGGATAAATTAGCTGATTTTCCATTCCTAGTACCCGGGAAGTGCTAGGTGGGTGTGGCTGGGGCTGCAGAAAAATTGCTGAAGGGGAAAATCCATTCTCTGTACTTCTTGTAAGAAATGGGTCCACGCCAAGTGGAGCTGAAAAATCTTCTGTGAGAAACCTCATGATATATTTCTATTCCAGTTTTAGACCAAGAAGGTAAATGCAAGCTGAATTTGGGATTACATGAAACATAGTTGTAATACTGTGCACTCCAAAGAAATGCTAGGTGTATAGCTATACGCTCTTGTAATGAACAAGGGACATCACTCAAAGGGTGAAAAGGGTATTTTAAGTTCAGCAGATGCTTGGTGATTTATTTCTTTATGTTTTCAAAGGCCAGTTATATTAGGCCAGATCACCAATCTCTAACCAACTCTCCTTCGGTTATGCTTAGAAAAGGCATAAGGGGTAGGGAAGACAGCAGACAAACTGGGCCCCAAAGACACAGAAAGAGGGACCACTGTAACTAATACATACTCTTACAAAGCCCTTGTATGGGGACAGCAAATCTAGTATAGCTTATTCCTGTTATTTAACTGGTGTGAGCCGGTGCTGACGTTTAACTCTGACAATATGATTCAAGTAGCAAAATTCTCAGCACTTCCTTGCCACCCTCAAAGTGCAGGAGAGATTACATAGATTTCTGCAGTCCAGATCTAGGGCATCCCAGAGGGATCTTCCCTGACCCATGCACCCTGGGTACACGTCTGAAAAACCAGACGTGTGCCCAGGAGGGATCCAGAGCCACCTCTTACAAGCCAATGTTACATCTGCTTCAGACTGGTTTCAAACACCATGCGGTGTTTGGCTGGGTATACTCTCATTCTCACTAATAATTATTATAAGGTCAAGCAGGACTGGCATTTTAATCACAAGGGAGCTTAAATAGTCACATGTGCTAAACACCTGAGAATAAAAAGCCTGCGAGTATGAATGAGGATAAATTAACATTCCCAATTTGCTAGCACTCCAACATTTTCAAGTGAAAACTAATTTTCCCCATAGACAGCAAACCACAAGTACATATATTTATTCTAATTCACCAGACACATTCATTTTGGCACTGTTAAAGCAACAATGCCAAGTTTCCACCTCATCTTTAAGCTATATGCAAAGAGATTTTGGCATAAAAACAATCTGCTATTTAATCAACACATAAAAAAAAGCCATTAAGTATAACAAAGCCTAATTTCTTCTGAAAAATGTGCAACTTTAAAAAGTCCCCACAGTAGAGTCTCACACAAGTTCAACAGGTCTTTTTTGAGAGCAACGATAACACAGTGAAGATCAGAGAGGGTGCACGAGCCCAGCTACACAAATACACACACACTCCCTAGCAGGAGGACCAGGTGCTCTTTGACACTGGAAATGTCCTCACTGTACAGCAAGATGTTAAGGAATGATCACCTGCTCCCTATTCCCTTTAAAGATTTCTAGCATTAAATTTCAAGAGAAGAAATCTAGGTCAACAGAGAACATTTTCTAGGGAAAAAGACAGAAACACAACAAACACTGTAGCAATAAGAACAACAGTTCCTTGCTGTTGAAATTCCATCCAAGTCATCAGGCTAGTACAAAGGCTGTCCTGCTGCAGTCTCACATACGATTTGCTATTAAAAAAAAAAAAAAAAAGGAGCTCTATGTTGTTCTACATGTGAAAGTAAATGGCATCCTTGAAGACTGTGCTGCACAAGTAACTCCAGACTTGCAAATTCTCTAAATCCCTACAGTTAGCCACTGAAAACATCCACTGGTGATATTTTCAAATATCGTTTATCAAAAATTAAATGAAGAAAGAAAAACATATGACTGATTTAAGAAGATACATATATACAAAAGAAAACATGACTTTTTTTTTTAAGAGTAGCCAATTATATCAACTGTAAATGACTTGAAAACATGTTTATTAAAGTTGATGGGAAATAAATACTGTTGAGAATGTCTCTGGTTTCCTCAAGACAACCTGAGACCTTTTTAAGTTCTATCTTCCTCAAAATGCCAAGATATTTCAACATTATGGGCTAGAAGTCATAAAAGATCAGGCTTTAATTGAATTTGGTTTTGAAATAGATGTCTGGAATTCTTAAGCCTACAGAAATATTTAAGACAGTTTATAATT
>NW_009207755.1:0-19977 GCF_000690835.1 Fulmarus glacialis
GGAGGCAAGGCGAGGTGGAGATGTGCGAGCTGCCTTGCCCAGCGACATCCAGGAAGTTTGGCTGCGGTGCCAGAAATAGAACCTGCATCTGCTGACTGCCGATCCTGCGCCCCAACCGCAAAAGCTGCCTTTTCCTAATTCAACTTTTCCCTGCCTTCTTCCTCATCAGGCTCATCTTTGGAAAGGAAAACAAAGCCAAGCCAAACCAAAACAACCCCCCCGGCCGAACAGCACAGCTACAAACATGCTGAAACGCAAGAGTGGGACCTCACCCTTTGCAGCCAAGAGCTAACGAGAGGTCAAAAGGAAGCAGAACCAGAGTACACCCTTCCTTGCGATTTGATGGGAATTCAGAAAAACAGCGCGTTAAAAACAAAGCATCGGTGCCAACGCCTCTCCAACCTGCCATTTATCAGATGGGCGAGCTGGGCGGCTTGCTGAGGAGAAGGGGGGAAGCGGCTCTGTTAAACTGCCGCCGCCTGTTCTCCTGAGCAGTGCTTGCGGCAACCCAATGGGGATGCACAAGAGACTGCCCTATGGACTGATCTTCTGCCTGTTCTCCTCCTCTTACCTAGCCGGCACCAGAGAGGGCTTCCTTGGGAAAGGGCTGTCCTAATTTTGAGTTTTAAGGCCAAGATGGAGACTGTGTCAGAGCTCAGGCAAAGAGACAGCATAAGTGAAGGGGAACTTTCCCCGCTGCAAACTCAGCTAGAAGGATAACTAAAGACAGCCAGAGGTCAGCTGGATTCAGAAGTGCCTCGGGGGTATTGCAGAAGTACCAAGGGGAAGGAATGAGGATGGAGGAGGAAGACAACGATACAGCAAGTGAAGTTCTCACCATATGAGGGAGGTCATTTTGTGGCAGAACACAATACCGCACCAGCACAAGTCCTTGAGGATACCAAAAGGCTCCATCTCAAAGACAGCAATAGCATATCAGTGGGAACACGATGGCAAGACAACAACATCCCCATCTCTGTGGGTCCGGGATGAAGTCGCTCACCCACAGGATGATGCTCTCCGGACAGCCATGGGTCCCCAGCAGAAAACTGGGCTTGAAGGGAGCCCTCAGCTCCTGCATCCCCAGGGGGAATTTGGCAGCCATGATTCAATCTGCATCAAGTCCACAACTGCTTTTTTTTTTTTGAGAGGGCTGGCAAGTGACGGCATTAGCCTTGCTTGAGTGTGTGATTTCAGCTCTGGGAGTATAAATCCTATTAGGGATGGGCAGCAATCACCGATTCGTTTCCCCCGGCCAGCGAACACCCATCACAGAAGGGGTGGTTGGCACTAATGGGAAGAAAACATCACTATTTTGGACCTCCTTCACTCGCAAATCATTATCCCTTTGCCTCAGATATTAACCCTGGAGCAGTTTGAAGACAGCCAACACTTTTCCATGTTAATGTGATAAAACTGAAGGCTTACAGGCTCACCCAGAGATTGCAAATGTTCAGGAACGTCAGACCACAAATCTAGAGGCAGAATAACATCCTTGCGCATGGAGAGGCAGCTGCAATACCACAGCTCCCCTGTCCTGTGACAAACGGTGTTTGCCATGCCGAGTACTCCTAACTAGAGAGTCAGGCTCCCACAGCCTCCCTGGAGGTGTTTGCCCCCATATTACGCCCTGCAAAGATTTGGGGGGGATTTTACCTTAGCCTTTCAATCTTTGTGTGAGGAAAGACAAGATTTTGCTCTTCTTCCCCAGGCTAACCCCAGAGCAGAATGATGCAGAAGGCTGTTGTTTCAGTGTGTGCTAGTACTTTACCAGCTGCAATAGCATGCTGGTACCTCCTTCACGTCAGCGCAGCCGTATCTGTACCTCTTCCCAAGTGGGACCTTGTTTCCGGACCCGTGTGGTTCTGGGTTTGTGGGCCCAGACAGCAGAAATCTTTTTTTTTAATGGTACTATGTGCTTTGATGGCACCAGACTGAGGCTGTAGGCTTAGAAGTAGTATCCAAGCACCTCATGATTTCTAATTTACTTAGCCATCGTACCCTCTCCAAAAGGTAAAACCCCCAAACCTTTGGCTCTGTTTTACATAAAAGGAACAGAGGATTAGAAAAATTATGTGATTTGCTGGAGGCGAAACAGAGAGGCTGTGGTAGGGAAGAAATTTGACTGTGGGTCTCGAATTAGCACCCTAACCATTGCTGTCTGTGTAGTGTTTTCTGTCTGCTTTCCATACTTCAGTCTGAGACATGCTGGACAAGCTCCCCTGGGATAAGGAGTCATTTTTAGCCCATTTCTTACAGAAATGAAGCTCTCGCAATCATGTTGTCTATCTGCCTGTCTATCAGCCGCCCACGATACGGTTTGAATCCACCGGCCAATTTCAACCGAACCCGGCAGCAATGAAGGGATCTTACAACAAAGCAATTCGGATGAGCTCCATGATGAGCAGAAATAAGGGAGGGAAGAGAGAGAGAAAGCCGAGCATGCCCCTATGTGCCTGCGGGCCGCGGGGCGGCCGGACGCTGCTCCTGGCATGGCGTGTGATGTTTCCTGCCCCTCTCCAGGCTGAGAGAGAGGGATTGAGCCCAGGGCATGATGTGCGGTGCTGACGAGGCCAGGAAGGAGCTAAGCACACTGCAGGGATGTCCTGGGCGTGCAGCGACCCCGGGCACGAATGTGGCAGAAACCATTCATCCTGCCGCTGGCAGAGCAACTTCTGCTCTCCGCACTCCCTAACCCCCGCCGGCTGCTCCTCCGGGAAAGCAGCCGATTAACATATTGCAATGAGTTAACCTTAAATGGTCTAAAAATCCAAACCTCTGCATGCAAATGAATTCTGATGGAAGAAGCGAGATAAAGCACCGCCCAGCCACAACCCAGCTTGTTTGCTAACCAAGACACTTCTGTGTTTGCGACTGAAGCCAAGGTGGACTCCATGGTGGTGCCCCATGACGATTTGCACCTCCCTACCCCAGGTGCAAGGCTTTGAAGCAAAACGTTGTCCTGTGGCTGGGATCTGTGACGTGGCCCTATTTTCTTCCTCTCGGGCAGCGCCAAATGTGGGTGGTGTAGGCAAGAGCCTCCAGGCAGGCTGTCCAACATGTGCTGGGCTTTACCAACCCCAGCAGAGCCAGGTAGCTCCGACCTGCCAGCCAAAGGCAGGGGGTGGAAAGGCGCTTCTCCATTGCTTCTGGGTGAACCTGCTGCACATCCGAGGGGCTGTGCCTAAGGGTTTGCTGCTACAGAAAGAGGTAACTCTGCCAGTCCCTTTCCTAAGAGGAATTATAAACACTTCCCGCTCAGTCGCTATTATGCGATCTTTTTTTCACTATGTGGCTATTGCTGACAAGTGATTCTCGGGCTCTCTGTGTGCAAGTCATTTGACATTTGGTTAACTCCTTCACACTGAGTTACAGAGCCGAGTTAATGGTCGCAGAGCCGAACTTTCACTGTTGCCCTTTCCCCAGAAGATCACCAAAAGGTCACCTCTTTTCCCCCGCTTTGGGATTACAGTCTTTTTAACGCCCTTTCGAGCTAGACTCCGCAAACAAAGTCTTCCTTTGAGCCAACCAGTCTTGAAATCCGATGCCCTTGTTCATTTTGCACTGCTGGTGGCAGGGAGGAAAACAACAAAGTGACATTTCTATCCTCGGTCACAAGGCAAACGGTATAAGACAATGATATTTATCTCCTCCTTGAGTGCTCTGAGGCCTCAGATCTGAAAAAAATTAGAGTCACTGGCAATCACCATTTCCAGCAATCAGGCTGTAGTGGAGCAAGTGGGAAGATGAACAAGTGCTGGTACAAATACTCAGGGACTAACCCTAATAACAGGATCCGCCCAGAAAAGATGCCTTGTGTGTAACAGAAACAAATGCCTTTAAACTTGCACTGGTGTTAAGTAACATAAAATTTTGCCAGATAAGGATTGTTTGCTCTCACTTAGGGGTTTCTGGCAGCCCTGCTCCTTGGATTATTTGCTGAAATGCATTTGGCTTTTTTTCAGTTTGCGATCTTAAAGGCAAAGCGATCGAGTTTCATCCTCCTCTCCTACTACAGAGCGATTCTGGGCAGCATGAAAAATCCGATCTTTCTGCAGCTGGGAGGGCAAAGGAGGGCAGCAGCCGTGGCATGGTTGCCCTAGGTGGTGGACACAGAGGTGAGGATGTCCGCTGCCACCAGGTCATGCCACTTGTACCTGCTAACACCGTGCCTCTCCAGCCTGCAAACTCTTTAGCGTGGGGCTGTATTTTGCTATGGTTTTAGACCACTTAATGTATCGGAGCTTCTATCGCTTCGTCTAAGAACAACTGAAATTTAAATAACAGCAAGTCACTGGTGGCTTGTTGGAAGAAGGATGAAGGAAAAGTTGAGCAAAAATTTGGCCTGGCAGCAACAGAGTATGTTTCTACATAAATTTGATTAAAAAACCACCATGCAGTCAAGAAAAAGCACATGCAGAAGTAGCTTCAGAGGCATTTCTGCAGCAAGGCAGAAGAGATCTGTAACAGCAATCGCGTGTAAGCAGTGGAGGGCACTGAGAGTCCTGCTGTCACTGGGTGCTCTTATTCTGAATCATCTGTTCTGAGTGTGACAGCAAACCCCTTCTTGCGGAAGAAATGCTGCCTGGCTAGGAGCTTTCTGGTGTCTTCCCCTCAGGAGCAACGGCAAACAGAAAAGGAGAACGTCACCTGCCTTCGTTTCTCTAGCTCTTGTCACTGCTTGAGCTCAGGTTAGCCTGCACCCTCCAGATTGCAGGGGGGTCAGTACCTGCCAGCTCTCCCAGTAATGGATGCACGAGCCAAGAAGTCATCACCATTCAGCCTTGGAAACCAAATAAACCAGAGGATTCTTTTTTTTGCAGTGTGCAGAATTGTCCAAAACAAAGATAAAGGAGAAGTCAAAAGGAACGCATCTCTACAAGTGATGCGACGACAGGGGGTGAAAGGACCCTGGGAAGATGCTGGATGCACAGATTTGGGTGCACAGCAGCCCTCCTTTGGGGCTGCACAGAACTGTTGCTGCAGTCAAAGAGAAGCAGGTGTCCTCCTGGAGGAAGGCAGTTTGCTCCTTCCTTCCCAGGGCTGAGTTTCGCTCTTCACACTTAAGAGTGTTAATTTGGTCTTGCAAACATAATTATCACAACATGAGGGGAAAAAAAGCCTGGAGAAAAGTGAACCACACTTCCCTCTCCTCCTCACACAAAGCACCCCTCAGCTATCACCTGTCACCCCTCTCCGGACCCCAATTTGCGGTGTTGTAGACACCTACATTGTATTTCTTCCTGCTTAACCAGGCTCAGGTCAAACTGACCCACCTCCCCGCTTTTCTGAGCCTGCTGCCTCCCCATCTCGTGTGCCCCTCGCATCTCACCTTGCTGTGGTCCTGGCCTGCTGGGAGCTCCTGAGGGAGGGCTGAGAAGTACCGTGGGGAAAGCAGGGGCAGCATGATGCAGCAAAGGGGTTTTTCTCGTTTGCCACTTGTGTATGGTTTCCAAATCCCCTAAAATGGAGCTGTGCCTACACATCAGAGAGGGAAGCCCTGGTCCCACAGGGATACTGAAGGGGAAGACAAGAGCAGTGTGTGCTCTCCCCAGCCTTGCTAGCCTCAATCCTCACCCTAGGGCCTATTCCAGACCTAAGTTTCAGCATCTCCATGTCACATTACTCACCAAACGCGGTGTCTCCAGGCACATCATTCCCTCCCAGAAGTGTCCCAGGCAATAACCACAGCCAAACAAGGATATGTTGAGAAACACCTTCTTCTTTCAAAGGCCCATCCAGCGCAGCAGCAGCTGAGTGCTTGGGCATACTGACGTGTGGCTTAGGGTCACTTTACCAGCATGGGAGGGAAGGAAAATGGCACCCTGGTATGTTTTGTCTGGTGGCCACATTTGGAGGGGTTTTATTTTGTTTTTTCCATTCACTCAAGATGAATCTTCACCTCCATCAGATTCTGGGGTGACCCCTGGTGCTGCTGATGCTGGCCATGTCCAGCACCCACAGAGGAGGAAAAGCCCCGGTGCCGCAGCACTGCAGTGCCGTGCAGGTCTGAGCCCCGGGGCTCTGACCTGGGGCCAGGGGCCGATCTCAGTCAGTAGCCTCTGGGGCTGAAGAAGGAAACCTGGGGAAATGCGGGAAAGTGCCATCGGACTGGACGTGGCCAAATCCCGGAGCCCACATCCCCCCTGTTACGCGAAGCCCGAGTCGTAGCAAAACTCTCCCGCGTACCTGCAACTCGGCCGTTTAACCACAAAGCCATTCGGTGAGCGGCGTGCTCTCAGCCTGCAGTCAGAGGGATGCGGAGAGTCACTGGAGCAGTGAACGGGTGAGAAAGCAGTGAAGGGATGGTTGGCATGCAGTGCAAGCAACCGCAGGAAGCTCGCTGTGGCTACAGCGAAGCAGCACTTAACTCCTTGGTGCGTGCTGTAGGGGCTTGAAGTGCTTGCCAGCAGCACAGAGAGTGGGAGGGATTTGCCTTGGGGCACCCAGGAAAGGATCCTGGGCTTTTTCTGTGGGAGTTGGCCAGAACCAGGTGTGCTCACCTCAGCCGGTGGATTTTCTCTGGCTGCTTGTTGCATGGGGATGGCCCCAACGCCTCTGAATTGTGACTTCTCCTCCCACGAGTCAAAGGTGGGGAGCCATATTAAACCACAGCTGTGCCCATCTGCTTGCAGAATTGCTCCTGGGATGGCTTTTTCCGGAATTTGCTTTGAAGTGTTCCCCATGGCATGGTTCCCACCACAGCCTCCCTGAAACCACGTCCTTGCCTTGGTGGTCTCAGGTGAGGCACTAGTCCAGCTATCCCTTCTGCTTTCCCTTGCCCTCCCCTCTTAGCCCTTGATGCTGATCTGAGGCTCCCTCAATTCGGCATCTTTTTTGGCATCTTTTCTTGTCTCATCGGGATTACATCTATCAAAAAGCCACAGGCTGGACTTTAACGCACCCAGCCATGCAGAGAAATGGCAAATGGATTTGGGGAGGGGATGAGGGTAGGGCCAGGAGCACTGTAGCCCCCCATGAGCACAGCTCCATGCAAGGAGAGGCTGGTTCACATTGCAGCTGACCTCCCCTGGGAGCACAGCAGGCGCTGCCGTCCCTGCCTTCCCTCATCCGATCTCTGACACGGGCAAAGGTGCGGTGGGATTTGCAGCCGAATGAGTTAAAATGCTGCTGAGAACACGCTTCAACTGGGGTTGGATTGATTTCCCCGGCCCCTGTGACCGATACAAGCATGTCCAGCCAGGGAATTGTAAAGAAAATAGGCTTGAAACCAATTTCATTGCAACCAGTGCCAGCTGCATGCGTTGATAAGGCCTTTGATAACATTGTGAAGAGTTAGCAATGTTGGAAGGAGCTGGCTTGTGGCTACGGCTCCCTCACTGCTGGTAGAGGGGAGCTGGAGGCAGGTACCAGCATGCACTTACAGCACCCGAAATACATCACTTGCAAGTAGTGAGCAGCCAGGGCAGCCCGGTACCCCATGACTGGGCTGGGGCAGAGGTCAGGATGAGGAGGGAGACCTCAGCCTGTCCTACACCGTGCTGGCGAGCTGCTTGCCTCGTCCCTGCTTGCACCTGGGTTGTATTGACTCACTCATGGCTCCTCCACTCCAGGAGAAGATGGGGAGATGGGGACATGGAGCAGAGGGCCATCTCGGAGGGACGACAGCTGCCTGTCCCTTCAAAGGGGACCCTGGGGAGGGGGCTGTTGTCTACGTGTGGCAACCGTCACGTGCATCATTTGCTCTCCCGTTGTGTGCCTGTCCTGTCAGGCTCTCATCTCATTTTATTGCTCTTTTCTGAAGTACCTGTGAGATACAGAGGCTTATCAAAGCATCCCAGAGATAACCATTCAGACTGTCTCGGAAGGGGTGACAGGCACAGGCAGGAAGGCCAGCGGGATCACCGTCAGCAGGACTGCCTTGACCCCGCAGCCTCTTATTTGGTAAAATTTGGCTGCGTTGGCTTAACCGTGGTGCTCCCCTGGCTGCAGTGACTGAACTACACGGCTGGGGCGTGAACTGGGTCGGCTGTCCCAGCTCATTAATCTAACTAAACTGTTAAACCCTGCTCAGGGTGACAGCTTATTGCAGGGCTAATGTGGTTACACTGCAGTGAGCTGCTCGCTCTGCCTGGCATGGCATGCTCTTGTGGGGACCCATGGTCCGCGCCTGCATGGGGGCTTCGCAACCCCCTCCAGCTCGTTGGGATGCTGTGAGAGGGCACGGAGCCCTCGCTGGAGATTTACTCATCTTCCAAGTCAGGACGGATTCCTGATAGGCCAGAAATGCACAATTAGAAAAACACCCTGAAAGCAAAATGAGACCTGGAAAGGAAATGACACCTACAGGTCTGATCGCCTCTGAGCTGCCTGCAGCTAAGCAAGGTTAAAAGGTACCCGAGCCCGACTAGCTGTCACCACCAGCCTCCCTGCCAGCAGGCTCGGCCTCCTCCCAGGCACTTTCAAAATTACTGGCTCAGCCTCTCCGTAACCCATTTTGCTCAAGTGACTCAGGTTAACTGTGACCATTTCATTAGCCAGCCTCCGCTCACTCAGCTGCCGGTGCAGGCAGGGCTTCGTGTGAGGAGGGCAGCCAGGAGCAGTGCTCTCCTGGCCGGGGGGGAGGGAGGAAGCGGGGACTTTTTGTCAGGGCACAGCTGCCAACAGATCGAGTCCTGTGGGTTGCAAAGGAGGCCTTGGTAGTATGTGGCCCCCAAACTGCCACATGGGCGTCCGGGAGGAAGAAAAAAGGGCATGAGCACAATCTGCTTTCATTTTGTACTGCAGCAAAGCTGGAAGGGTGCAGGGAAAGCGCCCCATGAGCCTGTCATTAGGAACTGTGAAGCCTGGCAGCCAGGCTCGCTTCATCTCGCCCCCCAGATGCGTCACAGGAATTAAACAGTGTGCTTGGGGCCACCTGCATGAGAGCGACACCCAAGTGGGTGCCGCATGTTACCCCTCCAGCTAGTTCCTGAAGGAGGGATACCTGGCCGAGAGCTGCCAGGTACCCAGCCGGCTCCCTGGTGGGGATGAGCTGGGGGTCGGGACAGCAGAAAGTGCTCCATGAAACCACTGGCCCTCTGGGTGCAACGTGCACTGGCACTGCCGGGCTGCCGCAGGGCCAGGAATACCTCCAAGCCTGAGGTCTAGTCGCCAAAAAGCTCCCGAGTTTCCAAAAGGCTGCGTGCTCCCACCTTCCCTGGAGAAGGGCTTTGAGGTTCAAGGACAGCGTGGTGACAGCATTGTGGAGGCACGTACATGGGGAGTGGGGCTGGTGCCCCGACCGGGTGTTGGAGCAGAAAAGGGGACTGGTATCGTCTCTGGATGCAGCACCGTGTAACTTTAGCTCCGGGCCATTCCTATTTGTCTTTGCTTCTTGCATGTTGTGAATAGATATTAGCTCAAGCTCAATGGGCTCCACGCAGGTCTTGGAACCAGATGATTCAAGCTGGGATTTGTTCCATATCTCGGGTTTCACGTGTTTTCTTTAGCTGCATTTTAATTGTGGGGTTTTCCTTTTTGTTTGGTGAGACGTTCTACCCGGGTGCTGTTCCTTTGCAGCTCTAAATATCCCAAATAAATACCCTTCCCTGCTTATGCAAGGGCGAAGAGGAAATGCCCTACAACACAACAGGTTAGGTTTTTATCACAGCTTTTCATCTGGAAAGCCATTGGGAATGTGTCCACAGAAAATGTCTGGCGCTAGTTCGGAAAACAAGGTACAATGTCAACAGAGCCCTAGAGAGAGGAACGTAACGTAGTTAAACAAAGCCTGGATTGGGTTTAGCTCACCTTTATTTCCACCTTGAACCACCAAACCTCTCCTCTGAATGCAGCTAAGCTCAGGGCCTGGGGATGGGAAATAAAATTCTCCATGCTTTCCTCGCTGCCTGATTTGCGGGTCGGTCCTGACAGGCTGCAGTAACCCCCGGGCTGTTTTATACATCCTGAGCCGCAAGAGGCCAGGAAAAGGCTGGAGGCCAAAAACAGGGTGGTCTGGTCCTATGTGGACCCATCAAACCTCATACAATTAATTCCCATTTCCTGCTGCTTCCTGCCTCGACGGCCGTTTGTCCCCACCAGCTGCAGCGGTTGTGTTTGGGTCACGGAGCAGGAGAGCGGCTGGCAGGTACCTCCAAGGGGGGTCCTGTATTTGGAGGACACCCCCCCCCCCCAAACTAGCACCTTTTCCTTCTGCAGGTTGGTATTGGGAGACCTACCAGGCGAGGGATCTTGCCCTGGGAGACAAGGATGCTCGGGAGAACTATTGACTCCTTCCCTCGGCTGTTGTCCCGTGCCAGGGCTGAAACTGCTCCCTGTTTAGGGAGACAGCAGTGTGCTTGAGCCACCAGCACCAGCCCCATGTCACTGCATGGGGTCTACATCCCATCCTGGAACTTGCCAATGACTTGTCTGGGCACGTACAGGCGTTACCGGCACTATAAGACCTTTAGGAGGGACTGGTTTGACAGGCCACTCCTGCCTTTTGCTAACTCCCCCTCCCAAATTCATTTGGGGCAAATCACCACGGGTGGCCCCATCTCACGGGTGCCCCAGAGCTGGGTTTCCCTGGTGTGCTTACACACCATCGGCCGAGGGCCAAACCACACAGTGAATTATTGCTCTCCTTGCTGCTGGGCAGCAAGTGTTTTAACACCATCCGATATGATATTAGAAATGTCACAGCCCAGGAGAGTGAAGGATGGTCCCATCCCCATGGGTTGCCCCAGCGCCGCCCATGTGATGGCATCTGGCTTGGAAAATCAAGGCTGGAGTAGAGGGCGATGCATTTCTGGGGTGCTGGGGGGTGTAAGGTCTCCTGCTTCACCTTCCCTTGCTGCTGTGCCTGCTGCGTGGACGAAAACCCTCCCGAGGAAGGCACTGAGCGAGGAGGGCTCTGCATCTCCCCATGCCCACGGTGCCCGTGTCAGCTCACTGGATCCCAGCTGATGGATAGCTGCAGGCAGCAAATTTGAGCAGTGTCTCTACGCCAATTTAAATTAATAAATGAGTCCGAATGCTTCGCCTTGCAGAATGGCATCTCGTTCAGCCGTTCAAGCATCAAATACCTCTGGGATTCTTTGGGTCTCAATTTGCAGAACTATTTCCCTTTCAAGTGCTCTTTTATTTTTCTTTTTGCTTATTTAAACCTGTTTTTCCTGTAGTGAACAATCCTTGCAGGTGAAAGAAGGCAGGTTTTAGTTGTCAGCAGAGCTTTCCTCCAGATTTAAGAGGGATCAGCGGACTATTTAAAAAGGTCTTCCCCAGCTCCTGCTTCCCCAGTTGCAGCTGGTGGGGATGCAGAGGGACATTCCCATGGTTCAGTTTTAGTTTGGGTCCCCCTGGGCTGCCAGATTGCTTGCGTGAAGCCCGTTGCTGGCAGCCAAGGCCGAGCAGATGTGCTGGTGCCGGGGGGAAGCGCTCGCCTACCCGGGGCCAAGCAGCAGCTGCGGGAGCTACTGCTGGCCAGGGCTGCAGCCCTCTCCCCAGCCCCTTAAATGGGTCTCGGGAACTGGAGGATGAGAGGAACATGCATGTGTCCAAAATACCACAGATGCCTTAAGGACAGAACAAGCTCAGGCCTGGTGAAGTTGCCTTTAGCATCAGTGGGACGGGGGAAAGCGCCGAGCTGGGGAGGAGGGCATGGAGGTGATGTCCCCCGGCTGCAGCCCTCCTGCTCTGCCCCTTTCACTTTTCTGGGAGCTTTGGGCCATAGGGGTTGAAAAGAACCACCTGGAGAAGCTACCCGAGGCACCTCAGAGGCTGGAAAAGCAGAACATAAATGGAAAGGAGCTGGTATTATTTTCTTTTTATTTTAAGCCAAACACAAGAATATTAAGGGATCTGCTTCATGGTGTTTGAACACCTGGGAGTGATACACAGCAGAGCCTTGTCAGAGACACGAGATTTTCCTTGCATATAATCTAAAACAAATGTCTTCCTAGCCAATCTTTAATCGAGGCCTTATGGATCAGTGAATAAATATAGGGGTTTAGTTAAATTAGCAAGATTCATGTTGGTGGTGGTGGTGGTGGTTTTATGGCTACCTCATTCCACCAACATACGCCCTTACGTAGATCACCCTCTCCTGCCTTCAGGTATCTGCTTAATGCAGTGGCCAGGTACGGTGCTTTGCAGATATTTGGGAACAAGCAATGATGTTTTGGGGCAGGACACACACCCAGGCTCAGGGTCCTGTGAAATAGCTGAGAGCAGTTCTCCGAGTGCAGTTTCCCTTTGCTGGTGCTTGCATCCTTGTGCTTTTGCACCATGCTTTTGCGTGCAGCAGTGCTGCTCTTGTAAGGCCGCAGCGGCCTTTTGCACTGGTGTAGGAGGAATGTGGCAAGCAGAGGGTTTACGCTGGCGGCCTCTCTAAGGGCGTCTGGTCTCTTTCTACTAGCGGTTACCGTGGTCAAAATTTTGTACATCAGCCAGACCATAAATAAATGGTTTGGCCTCATGTTTTAGACATGTTTAGCAAACGTAATGCAAACTCTGCTGCATCCCTTCAGCTCCTCCATCTTCCTGCCAGCTCCCTGCGAGCCCTGGCTGCCTTCCCCATGCTGCAGATAATGGAGAATTGACTCTATTCCCGTTGCCAATCCTCCCCAGGAGCAGCAGGTCAATGCCGTGGGGAGGATACGCTCCCCATGGGGCCGATCTCCCCTGGTCTCTCTCATTTCCAGCCGGTCCATGCGCTCAGCGTAGCTGGAGCAAGGGGGAGCGAAAGCATCTCTCCGACATGCCTCGGTTAGCGAACAATGGCACTTGCTCCCTCGTGGGAATGCCGCTGCTGCTGGAGTGATAAACTAGAGGTGTTGGGGGATTTTAAAGGAGAGCGAGGGAACCGGGGATGAGCAAGACGATGCTGTACGTCTCTGCGAAGAGACACAGCCAGTGCACAGGAGCTGAGAAGTTCAGGAGACCAGGGAGCCCTGTCCTTGGCTCTGCAGAAACAGGGACACCACTGATAGGGTGGTCCGCACATCTTTCCTCGGATCTCAGCTGTCAGAAAGGGACTGAATCCATTTTATAGTCCTCGACCTGCCAAGCCGATGCTAGCACACTGCAGCCCTCCCCAGCTGCTGGCTGCCGGGCAAGGGCCGGCCCTTGGAGCTGTTTGATGGCAGGAACCCCGGCCCCCGCCACAAGTGGCCAGGAGCAGGGCAAGCAGCGCAGACAGTCACTTGGGCCCTCCTCTGCAGTCTGTGCCCACGCTATCCCTCTCCACTCTCCTCTTTTCAACCGTTTCCTACCCTCGGGGTAGCAAAATCCAGTTTTGCCCACATCACTGCCCTGCCATCACCCGCGCTGCCTCCTCTCCAGTTTCCCCGCTCTGCCGAGGTGCGTATCTCACTCTGCCTTCTCCCGCCAGCGGTCCCTGCAAGGTACCAGCTTGGCAAGGCTGAGCGGAATTTGCTGCATCTTGCTCGTATTTTCCAGGCACCCTTGCACCTCTCCAGCCTGCCGTCAACAGTACAACCCCTGCGGTAGGAATGGCTCCAAAACCGAGTGCTGCAAGCAGCTCGGTTGCATGTGAGTCCATTCACCAAGCCCAGCTGGGGAACTGATCTGGCTGAAAAAATAACTTTTTTTTTTTTAAATTTCGTTTTTTCCCTGGGTTATTTTTTAATCCAGCTCAGCTCCTCGACCTGGTTTCCTCTGGTTCCTCCAAAAGAGCCAAAGGGCAGCCCCGGGGCAGGCAGGAGGACGAGGATGCTGCAGTGTTCAGCCCACCGGCGATAAAGCTGCAACGTCAGCGGTCCGAGGCAAGTTCAAATACCAAACTCTGGAGCCGTTTCCTTCCCTTCTTCCCCGCAGACCAGCAGTGGCACCTTCCTGCAGAAGGGCCAGTGCCCCGGGGAGCGTGGCTGCTGCTCCCGACTAGCAGGAGCTGGCTTGGAGTGGAGATTCCTTCCCCTCTGCTGCTGCAGCTCTTTGAAATGTGTTTACATACCAGACGAGGATAAAAAGTCAAAATTTCATTGGTGTTTGGCCAGGGAATCATTCAGATTTGAAAACACTTCTGTGACTTGTTTTTTTTGATCACGCTAGCAGAAATAAATAGAAGGACTGAAATGGGCACAGAGCAATTAGTGGACCAGGCTGCTTGGACAGCCCAGCTCCATGGGGCTTTCTCACCGGAGGCTGTCTGACGCAGTGTGTCCCACCAAACCCTTTTGGTTTCAATGCCCATTGTATTTTCCAGATGTTTCAGTGGGTTGTCCCCACCACGTCCACATGGCACAGCCTGTTTTTGTGCTACCTCCTGGCCACGTCCCTACCCCAGATGGTCCACTCGATGCCTTTTAGTGAACGTGCCTTCTAATGAGGCCTTCACTACCCCGCCGTTGCTGCTTGGGGGAGTTTCTGCAGCAACACTGCTGCAGCTCCTGCCTCTCAGAGCTATTTTCCAGCGTGGGGACTTCACCAGCCCCAGATAAGTAGGGAGCCTGGAGCAGCTCCCTTTGCCATCCTCCTTTGAACTCACTGGTGAAGATGCCAAGACTTGACTAGATATTTAGTTCGCTGGCGCTTCCTTAGGCCTCCGTGCCCTAAATAGCACTCAGCAGTCATTTATCATTGCAGTCCGGGTCCTCCAGGCAACGTGCTTTCACATGGCTGTATTTATAGCCATGCCAATTTTCTTTTTTTTTTCCCCAGAAATACAGAAATGCTTATATTCTCTGCTGAAATTTCCTGTCGAAGCTGCCACGCTCCTGTGGTTCAACCACCTCTCAAACAAAGCTTGTCACAACATATTCTTCTGTCATCCCTTGATCTCCGCTAGCTGTGGCTGCTCTTCTTCTGGAAACTACCCTCATTTCTCTGCTACTGGCACGAAGTTGCCTTTCCCAGTGGATGCGGAGCCTGGCTAACGCTTGGACCTCACATCTCTCCCCTGTCCCATGTCTTGGTTTGTGTCACGGGGTATTGGCTGCCCTGAGAACCACAAAACCGGCATACGTCTGGCCATGGGGTGTGGGAGAAGCTGCGGCAAAAGGCTCGGTGCAGCAGCGTGCCTCCCAGCTCCCCTGCATGGGGTGTCCTGCTAAGTCACATCCGTCCCTCGCCCGCAGCGGGTTTGGCAAACAGCCTGCGGAGCCGTCCCTTTCTCCAGGAATCGCAGCCCCGCTCCAATGCCCCGGTTTGCGAAATTGGTCTCATTAGAGGAGAGTGAAATGCTTCTCCTGCTTGGAGAGCCGCAGGTCCCCAGTGTACTTAAAGCTCCGCATAAGACCATTAGCGCAACAACGTGTCTCCCCAGAACTACGCATTTGCTCGCACGCTTGGCAGGCGGCCGACCAGATGTAGCCAGGCTGTCTGGAGGTGCCAAGCATAACAATTAACAGCCGCTTTGTGGTGGGGTTGGCAATGGCAGCTGCAAATCGCAGGCACGTTCGGCCGCCCACCTTGCTTCCAGGCGCAGCATAGTCCTCTTGCACCCCTCCAAGGGGCACTGCCGGGGGTCAAGGAGATGACAGTGCGGGTCCCTCGCTGCCAAATGGCTGCAGGACCTCGGTGACTTACCGAAAACGAAGTCCCATGGTGAAGGGCACCAGCTGAAATGCATCTCAGCTAAATCATTGAATATTGTACCTTATTTCTGTCAAGGTGCTGTATCTGTTTGGGTTTTTTCATGCTGACTCAAGCTGCAGTTCTGCAAACATGGAGTAACTTTATCCAGGTGAACAGCCCTGTGGAGTTTGGGAGGGATGCTGCCACGTTCCTCACTTGCAACAGCAGGCACAAGCTGCTTTATTAGGTCTTAATTACTTCCTTCCTTAAATTTGCCACTAAAGGCAGATAGAAATAAAAATGTCGCACTTTTGCAGCTCAGATATTTGCAGCCATGAATAATACACTCACACACTCATTTACTAATGGATACACTTCTCCTCTAATTTCTTTCCCCCTCCAGACATTTGCAAAAGCTCTTTTCATTCCCATCACACCTTTAGCAAGCAGTAAGCCATTCTGTGTTTTGTTGTTCTTATCTCTTCTCTGAAAGCTTTTATTGACTGCATGTTGGTTTTCTCTCTTCACCTTTTCCATTTCCCATCTAGCCTTTCTTTTTTCTTGTTGTTGTTTCAAAGCTTCAGATCTCTGAGAAGTCCCTTGTGGAGCTATTTTGGATATTTCTCACCGCAGCAGCTGAGAACTCCTGGAAGAGCTAATGACAGGAGCAATAAGGAAAAGCAGAGTTGGCTCCAGAATATGTTGGGACTCGGGGGGGAGTTCAGTAAATTATTGAACTACCTGGATGAAGAATTCATATCCAAAAGCTGTTTCACCTTAAGTGCCTGACTGTCATTTACATTTAAGAGCTATAAGTGTTTTAGGGATGAGGTCTGAAGCTGTTTCTCTGCATATTTCTTGCTTCAAACAGAGGGAAGAGCCTCTTCCCTTTTCATACAGCACATGGCTGCAGGTAAAAAATGCTGTGGGTCACAGGAGGGCTGGGCTGGGGCCTGCCTCCATGCCGAACCGACGAGCAGTGCCCAGCAAGCCCGTTCAGAGGTGAGTTTCCGTTTCTGCCCTCACATCGGCGCCGCGGCGGACACCCACAGCAAACCTTTAACCAAGGCTAAACTGGGTGACCTGGCTGGTTTGCTCCACTTTGCCTAAAACTAGGCACAGAGGCATCCCTTTCCTGATGCGGGCAGCTGGTGCCCCTTGCATGGGGATTGCACAGCGGGTCTGGGGTGGAGATTCGGTCAAGACAAGGCACTGGGGCTCTCCCCCTCCCTCGTATGGTCCCCGTCTGCATGACAGCAATATGAAATCACCCTCTCCCTGGCCATGGGAGGGAGACCCTGCCCAGCTGCCTCGGAGGTGATGGATGCACCAGTTTTTTGGCCGTTTCGCTGAGCAGGTTTGCAGCCAGGACAGGGGTCGAGCGGCTCAGGCACCGACGAGGGCAGGAGGAGCCTGCAGCGCACAGGCAAATGAGAGCGGCTACCTGTTTTGCTTCGACTGCCAGTTGCCGTTGGCTGGAGCAAGGGACTTTCCGAATTGCTGATGCATGAAACCACTAACAGCTCGGCTTTGATCCCCGTACTTTGAAAGGAGTCCTGAATTTTCCAAAGCAACCGACTCTCATCAGAGGTCAGAGGCGGCCGCGTTTGCCCAATTTCGCTTCGGTTGGGAGCTCTGAGCTGCGTGTTCGGAAATGCCCAACTACCTCTAGGAACTTCAGTTTCGGATGACTGGGCTTGTGGCTGCTTTTGGAAACAAACCGCAGTGGCTTCCCGAGGTGTTTTGGTGGCTGTTGGCCTCCTTAGTGCCACGGTAACCAGAAGGACTTTGTGCAGAAGCGTTTCCGCAGCCCTTCCAGAGCCTCTGGCTTGCCGAGCCTTGCCTTTCCTTGCTACCACTCCTTTGGACATCAAAGCAGCTGGTTTGCTGAGGACCTTGCTCCGCAGAAAGGGGCTGGTGTTGCTCCCCGCCGTCGCTTGGTTTTTGTAAGGCAGAGAAAAGCTCTTTGCCTGGCTTGGGCAAAACCATGAGAAGAAATGCAGAGTTTCTAGGTCACGATGTTCTTGAGAGAAGAGGCAAAAAGAGAAAACAGGTTAGGAGACTCTCGAAACACCTAGCAGAGAGAGGGCCAGGCCCAAGCATTGCACAGCCCAGAAGATCAAGTCCTCTCTCACGCGCCTTGGAAACACCTCATCCAACCTGCCTCCTGCTGTGGCCACATTCCTCCTCACAGGGCTCTTGCTGTTCGCGGCCCAGCGAGCCCGTGGTTAGGCTGCTGCTTGTTTAGGGGAAGCAGAGAGGGGAAGATTCACCTCCGAGCAAGAAGCCATAACGCTGCATCCATCCTATCTGCCCTGGCTCTCTGGAGCATTCTCAGGCTTTTTCTTTCCATGCTCCGCTGGAGTCTAATCCTGCATGTAGAAAATTCCTCATGCTTTTTGCTCTTATTCCTCCAGGGCCGCTGTTTTCTCTTCCATTCTGTCTGGCTGTTCAACAGCCTGAACTCAGTTACTCTAATCCCTCCATCTTCAGTGATGTTCTCAGCTCCACATAATAAATATTAACAGCTTACATGTATCTTGGGGTTCTTATGCAAGGACTCCAAATAGCTTTATGGTTCATATGCACATGGGGCTCACTTTATTTGCCAGCAAAATACAGCCACCTATGAGACAGCAGTTGTTTAGCAACCTACAGCGACAACATACAATAGTTAAGATGGGAAGTGAAGATAAATATCGTATCCATTTGAAACTCCAGGAGGGGATTGGAGTTGGCAGATTGTAAGTACTCATGCTGAATTTTAGCCAGAATACTCCGAATAGAATTCCTATGCTTACAGAAAGAGCTATAGGATTTAAAATACCTAACCCATCCCTGGTGGTTTATTTACAACTCACGTTAACAGCACTGACGTTTTAGGATGCCAGCGATGCTCTTAACCGGAGAAAGGCGAATCACTTGAGTAATGAACTATACAGGATTACTCTAAAGCCCTTCCTCAGAATTTCTAGGGAAGGAAAAAATCAGACTATTATATATAAACAACTATCTATTAGCTATCAAATTAAAAAATATTTATATATTTTAGGCAGCTTCATCCTTCAGCTATGGCTATCTCTGCCCCGCAACAACAGGAGGCCAATTGCAGCATTTTTTTCAGTGGTGCCACAAACCCTTCTGCTATCTCCTAACACTCTTATAACCTTAATGCGGTGAAAAGAAAAGGGGAGAGGGGAGAGGAACGCTTTCCTTCCTCTTCAGAGCATGGCAGCTGAGGGAGCAGAGACTCTGATCAAGGATGCTGCATTTCCCTTGCGTGGTCCAGGGAGCATTGGTGGCACCGCGTGACACTTGTTCACGCGTGCCTCTTCCCTATTGGAAAGTCCAGTGTGCCAAAAGCAACTGAGCACGAAGAAAGAGGTGAATGGGAACAAACCAGCCCATGGTAGATTCAGCTTCAGCTCACTGCTGAAGAAAACCCAAGCCCTACGTGACTTGCCCACAGACCGTGTACCGGAGCTGAGCACTAACTGCCAGCCGTGACGCTGCCTGGCTGTCCTTCCGCTATTTAAAGATTTTGTTATAAATGGGTGTGCTGCTCGGCTAATGAAGAGCCTAAAATAAAAAAGTCCCTGGTGATCCTTCAGTGGTAGAGACGGCGAGGACCTCAGTTTTAGGTGGCAACAAAGGGCCCCCCGTGGCTGCAAACCCTCACACCCCAAGGCAGCCTGGGAGTTTCCAGGTCCCCCTCTGATGGCTTATTTCCACCCCAAGCTAGGGTAGACACAACCCTGCCAAGCATTTTTTGGAAATCACCCTTTCCCGGTGCTGAAGAGGCCCCCCTGCTTGTCCTGGGACTGCAAGATGTATGGGGGGCAGAAGGTGCAGGCAACTGCCAGCAAGGGCGTCTCGCCGAGCCCTCTCCACCGGCGCTGGGTGCTCCCCATCAGGCTGCTGGAAAGGTTTCTCAGGGGAGGAGAAGCAAGGAGGGACAGAAAATTAGGGATGGGAGGGACGATGGGGCATCTCTTGTCTCCCACCCAGGCACCTCCACCTGGTGAGGTGATAACGGTGGTTTGGGGAGGCACAAGAGTGCAAGCCAAGAGAAGGCTTTGGGGGATGGCTCAGGACAGAGGCACCGCTTCGACTTCAGAACAACGCAAACCCCAGCTCCGTACTGAAACCAGCCCTGACATGGCCTCCTCTTTCAGTCAGTTCTTTCTGGAGGTCCTCAAAGGCAGCAGGGAGTCTACAAAGCCCTTTCCAGTCTTTGCTGGGTTTTCTCCACGCCCCTGGCACGCAGTGAGGCACATATGGCTTCGGTCCTTCCCAAGAGCATCTAAAGTCTTTGCATCATCTTTGGCCCTGCCGAATCCTCAGCACGCCGCTTCAGCTCGGCTGCCCGCTCACCTCGCTCCCTGCCCGTGAGCCTTGGGACCGGGACCTTCTCCCAGCCTGTCTCACCAGCCACAACCTGAGCATCTCTAATGACCCTCAGCCAGAGCCCGCAGCTCGGGGACACGCAGAGCATTC
>NW_009207755.1:19993-30718 GCF_000690835.1 Fulmarus glacialis
TTGTCTCGCAGGGGGATAGCTCTTGAAAAATAAGATTAGCTGCCTTCACGGCAGACTTATTCTGCATATTCAGATCTTAATTTGCCAGCTCCTCTCCAGCAGTCTTGTGGTGCATAGCTGCACTGTTTTTCTCTCTTTCTGCCTAGGACTTTACATTTCTAGTGGTTTTGAATTTCACTACACTGCAAAAAGGCCCCTGCTCTTGTTTCTCCAGATCGCTCTGGTTCTGTCCTCTTCCATCCACTCCTTCATTTTAAAGGGGCAGGGGAGAGGAGGTTTTTCCACTGTTGTTACAGCCTGCATCTTCCCATCACTCCCTAAGGACAATATTAAAGCCTCCTTCCCCTATACACAACGTTAAATCTGTTTCTTTGACCTGGACTCCTAAGCCATGGCTTACATAGCATGTACAGAAAACCTGTTTTACTTATCTTTTTTCTAGTGGCTGTACAGACTCAGCTTAGTGTCATCCACCTGCTCCTACCCACTTTATTTTTTCATACTTCATAAACTGGTAATTATGCCAAAGGATAAGTTTGTTTTGCATGATCTGCTTTATATAAGTGCGTTTGGCAATTCTCAAACTTTTATCTGGAGCATCCACATGCCAGAATATTTCCCATTGGAACTGTTCTCGGTGTAAGTTAGCAAATACCATAGATAAATGGGATGGAGGAATAAGCAAGAAAGACTTGTTTATACAGCTATCAAAATCTGTGCCAGGTTAGGGAATGCAGAATAGGATAAAACCTCTTCAACTCCATTTTAGTCTGTAGCAGGATCACACCATCCTGTTAAATAGCCACACAACAACCTGGAGGAAAGGATAGGATCCCCAGGTCAAACGACATTTTGGAGCAGTCCTGGACAAGATACCTGAACTCCCTGCTCTCGCAGGGCAGAGGACACGGGTGAGGGACTGCCAGCCCCTGCCTTGGGGACAAGGCACCAAACCTCACACAACTCCGCTGCCTTTCCCTCCTGAACGCCACTGAACGCCACTTCCCTGGCAGGGTTGGAAGGGTCTCGACAGTAGGTGCCTGTACGGGCACGTTCAGCACACCCAGCCTTCCTGGGAACTACAGGAGGGCAGGGAAACGCGAGCTTCTGCAGGCAGCCCAGCAGCCAAACGCCCCACAGGATTCCCACAAAACCCCACAGGGCAAAGCCGTGCCAGCGGGACCTGGAAGGGGCAGTGGCAGAGAGCCACCCACCTACATGCGAGGGATCCCTGTAGTGCCTTCCGAGGAAACGGGCGCTTCTCACCGCTCTGATCCTGCCGACGTATTTCTCAGTGAACTCGGATCTTGCCTCGGGGCACTCGGTGCTATTTGATTTATCCAAAGGAATAAATCCTGCTCCGGTCCTTTCTGAGCTGGCACACCACAAGTGCCTTGAACCTGCATGCGCCAGGTCTTGGCTACACACTGGCCTTGACTGGGGCATCCTCTGCTACTTCATCCTGATCCCTTCCCATTCTTCTCCTTCCTAAGGTGACCAGCCTGGAAGCAAAAATATACCCAGGAAGGAACCAGGCCAGTTCCCTCACTTGCCTTTTCTCCTGTAATCTCCCCTAGCCTCTCTTGGCTTTGCCTGGTGCCTTACCACAACTGCCCACGGAGGCACCAGGCGCTGTGGCACAGCAGTCACCCCCGAGGCTTCCCCATGTTTGCTGGGGAAAGGCTCCTTCCCCAGGGAGCCAGTGAGGCAGGCTGAAGGGGAAGGCTGGAGCAGGGAGGGAAGAGGCTTGCTTGCCGCCTGCCGTCAGAAGCCTGAACTGAAGAGGAAGATTGCCGTGATCCCGACGCCTCCGCCAGCTAGTCCAGGCCTCGGCTGGCCTGACGCGTAGCCAGGGGACCCTCCTCTCCTCGCGGCCCACCTCTCTGCTCTGGCACCAGCGTGCACAACTGCATCTTCAAGACAGCCACATCACGACACAGTTTTGGTTCTATCCACGTGTGACTTCCTGCTGTGTGTTACCTGTACAGGAAAACTGCGTTACAAACTCCACCTGCCCTCTCTACAACCTTCCAGATGGCCTGCTTTAAGGGAAGTGATGTGCACTTTGCCTATGAAAAACAATGATCTGTATTTATAGTTTAACCTCAAGCCATAATCAGTGCCAAAGCTCAGCAAATAAGTAAGCATGGGACAAAGACCTTACACTTAAGTCACTGCAAGGGCTCAAGCCACTTTTACAACAGCAGCTTGCCTGCTGCAAGGTGCAACCCCCTATTCTGGAGGAATAGAGGGTTTCACCAGGAAGAGCTGTCACACCCACACACAACATTGTAAGGAAGAGAGAAAGCCACATAGGTGCCAATGAGTGTAGCTATAAGTTATTTATTCTGCAAAATAGAGGTATCTTCTATGGAGTTGAACACTGGAATCACAGCATTATGAATTGAGTTGTGGAAACATTATGACAGCACACACACACGCAGGCACACACGCGTACACCTACACACGCGCACACACGCAGCCTTTGTACAGGCCTCTACTCTTGCATTATCCAGAGGGAGCCCTCTCTGCATTTTTATTTGCAAAAATCTGCAGCGAGGGTTGCATTCAAGACCCCTTCCCGTATTCACAGGGCTTCCGAGGGAACGAGGTTGGTCAGGATTGGGTGCATGGCACAGGCAACAAGTCTGTAGAGAGCGCTGCACGCGCTCCCAGCCCAGTGTTCAGCACATCCTGGATAGGAGCTAACTCTCGCCAGAACACAGCCCTTGGTGGAACGCTCTCATTCTCGCCTCAGTCTTTGCTCATGCAGCCGAGCACAGGGTGTCTGGAGGAGGCAGATTTCCATGTTAGGACACAGTCAGTGCTCCCTGCTCGCCATGGTCCATGTTCCAAAGCCGGTAAAACTCTGCAAAATCCACGTAAGGCTCCACACGCCCATCTTCATCTGGCTGGAGCGAGTGGGTGGGTCGGGAGCGGAAGAGACCCCCGTCTGAACTTGAGCTGCTACTCTGCGTGTGAGTATTAGTCGACTGGAGCGTCACAGTTGGGCTTTGGCTATGGAGAGAAAAAGAGAGAACACAAGCATCTTTATTTTTCCCCATCTGATGCTTTGGACGAGAAAAGCACCAGAACAAGTGTCAGATCAGATTGTCTTCTTCACAGATCAAGCTATCCTTAGCAAACAGGTAAAAAGTTGCAGCCTCTTGCTCTATCAGAGTACTAGAAATGTTGAGAACTGCCTGGAATTGATGAATGCTGAAGATATCTGACTCACATTTAACTGGAAGGCCTTAAGTACAACCAGGCATCTGAGGAACAGAGGAGAGGAAGCAGGAAAAAAAAAATCGAGGGAAAAAAAAAAAACAGCACTCTGCTGGCCTCCCCATACCCATACAGTATGAGCTTTACGGGAAGAGTCTGGCAGCAAGAAAAGCTATTCTTGCGTGACGTGCGTTGCAGCCAAAGCAGTTCTAGTGCGTCAGCCTCATTGTTTCTGGAGCTACCAGAACACAATAACCAGAGAGCTTCTTCACTTTGCAGCGTGTACACATACCACCCTGTGCCAAAGGCTCAACCTAAACCAGAGCCACTAACTAGCGTGATCCTGCAAAATGGATCCAAATAGGATCCAGTTCTAACCTTTATCCTTTTTTTCTACCCTGGCCTCTGCCTCCAAGCAAGCCAACTTGTGCAGCACAGCCTCTCCAGCAGCCTTACAGGTGACCTCCATAGCCCCTTTTCCTTATTAAAACGAAGGGCACCCACACTCCCTCCATGCACAGCACCCAACACACTTGGCACCCAACATCCAAAGAGAAGGGCTGCTCGCTGCCAGAGGGCCCTCTGCGAACAGCAGCAGATGCTGCTCCCAAGGCATGTTCCCAGAGCTGGCTTCAGAGCTGCTCGCTTTACTCATTCCCACTCTCACACAATCGCTTTCCAGCTAACACGTTACGCTGGCTGTCAATACTGCAGTCAGGAGGGCCATGCTCCAGATAAGGGAATGATTGACAGGTAACTGACAGGCGTCTCTCTGCTTTTCAACCACTTCACACAGTGTGAGGTGCAGGGAAACCCAGGGTAGCAAGAGAGCAGGACTTTTACTTAGTGAGGGTGGGGGTGGCTTCATCCAGAGTTGAGCTGCTGTGGGCACCATTGACCATCTGGCCTTGGGAAGGCATGACAAGAGACAGCGTGACACTCGTCTTGCTTGTGCTTTGGGAGCTGGAATACGGCACAGAGACTGGGTAGACACGACCTCCTGGGAAGAGAGAAAACACGAGTTATAAAATGCAGTTGAGACATGAGTAACTGGGGGTGCACAGCAGCAAAGAAAGGCCAAAGAACCCAAGAATTTATATTGAACTGCCTTTCTTAGATGCTGTAATGTATTCTGTCAAATTGTCACAGACTCTACGTCTCAGAAGCCAATAATCCCTTTAATAAGAAAACTCCTTCTACACTGAGTATCTCCTCTCCTGATGTTAGGTCACTGCTGGATTGATCAAGAGATTTTATCTTCCACCTCCCATTTTGTTTCATTCTCTCCCCAACATACCTTGCGTTGGTGTCAGCGTGGGCTGGCTCATCTCACCCAGGGGGTACCCAAAATTCCTCACAAGCAGCGTCATGTCTTCATGCCGGGGACAGAACTTTGACCGTTCCCCACCACTGGCAAAAGTGTCACAGTGGATCCGCTTAACACGGTCCACTACTGCTTGTGCCACAGCATCCAGCGATGTCTGCTTGGCAAACTCTGTGGCTATCATGGCTGCAATTTTCTGGGGAGAGGAGGGGGGGGGGGAAAAAAAAAAAAAAAAAAGAGGAAGGATGTTTAGGAGATTTTGGAGGAAACCTTTTCCTGCCATCTGATCTAAGACTTTTTACAGCAGCTCATCCAACTGATGCTTGCCAGTCTCACCTGCTGATGTGTGCCCTTGTGCCTTGAATCATCCCATACCCTTTAACGGGCTACCCCTAAGGGACATGCAGCTGTCTAGAAGAATTGGCTTGGCAAAGCAGCTCCCATATCATTACAAACTGGAACGGGGTGGCACAGGCATTCAACCTGGCCAGCACTCACAGGAGAGATGAGGAGGAAAGTCTGTATGAGAGCAGCTGACACTGCCGGAATGAGTCAATAGCCAAGGGAATGTTTCCCGTGTGAGCAGACTCACCTGGTTGGCCTGCCCAGGCCCATGAGCTGCCTCCAGTGCTTTGTAGAGCCCTTCAGACATGAGCACCAAGAAGCCAGTCACCCCATCCAGCGAGTGCCCTCCGTGGATTTCAGGCTCTGCTATGATGGGCTTAGATTTAGCGGCACTGGAAAGAGACAGTGTTATTTAGTATTCAGTGGTGATATAGTAGGTGAGAATGGGGGGGTCATGAAGAAAAGGAGGGCTTGAAACCACAAAGTTGAGTTTTTCTGACCTGAGCAATTCAATATCAGTATAGCCGTATTTGACTTTGTAATCTCCAATGCGCCGAGTGCTTTCCTGCCCTCGGATAGTTCCCACTTGTTTTATTTTCCCTGCATCCAAGCCTGCCAGATTGAAAAACAGAAAAGTTTGATTGACTTTGAGAAACTTGCAGGACTTCCTCTGCTTACACTGTCAGGAATGAGAAAAGAAATATCCACAGCCAAAGAGAATTTTAAGAGAAAATGAGATGCCAAAGAATCATCAGGAGCCCAACTGACAGAAAAGGAGGAGCAGTTTGCTGTGTTCCAAGGGACACCTTTTCATTAGTTGTAATCTGGGAAGGAGAGAGAAGGAGAGAGATGCACACAGCCCGACATGCGCACTCTGAATGCAACGGCTGGCCCAGAGACAAAGCCCACATCCTGGTCCAAAGCAGCTGCAGCTGGCCTGGGCGCACAGGCATTCGCTGAAAAGGTAGGGGAACACCTGCACCTGTCAGGATTGCACGATGGGAGAAGGCAGGAAGGAGAAAAACATATGTGAAGGATTCTGCTGCTTCTTCTGCCTATTATTGATCCCTGCTCCTAAACTCCACATGACAATTTCACTAATGCGCTAGATTGCAGAGGGAGAAAAGGAGAACTATCTACAAGAGGCACTGAATTTGCTCAAGTGCTCAAACTGATGTGGGCTACTCCTAAAATAAGGACAATGACAAAAGAAGTATTTATTTAAATAAATTTAAGGGGCTATACCTCTGGCAGAGGCTAGGAAGGAATCCCATCTCGAAAAAGGTTCTAACAGGGACCATCTGGGTGCGGCTACTATTTGAGGCAGGACTCAGAGCAGATGAGCCACTTACCTGGTCTGTTCTGGCAATTCCCCTTTCCTGGTTATACCTAGAGCTAACAGGCAGAAGATGTTATTTTGAGATTTTATCTAGGGATGACTGTCCTCAGTGCAAGGTGAAGGCAGGGGTCCAACTGAAACTCTCCGAGTCAAACCAAGCCTCACTGCACAGATGGCTCCACACCTACCCCAGCAGTAAGACACAACTCTGCCATCTGCTGCAGACCAAAGCTGACTCACCAACATGGCCTGGCTCATTTGCCAGCTCCTGGCAGGGGGATACATGCTATCGACAGACACAAACACAGGGAGGCTCACAGCACGCCAGAGAGGTGGCGTCTAAATCACAGCAACTCTCCTGGAGCACTGAACAAGCTGCAATGCGCTGAGTGAAGAGCCACGAAGGCCTAAGACCTCTCCCTTCCTTCCCCCAGGAGAGGTGCGACACAGGCACCATCACGACAAACGCTATCCCCACTACCTCTTATCACTATGCTTCAACCTAGCCCTACAACCTCCTTTGGGCCCCCAAAACAGCCTGTGCACACTAGCTTGTTCCACAGGCTCTCCCTCTGCTGGGATTGCCAGCAGGAGAGCCACTGCTGCGCCACGTTAAGGTTGGTATTTCTAGCAGATCCCTGTTCTGCTATGGACTGCAGCTAAATTCTGCATTTTTGGCAGTAGAAAGGCAGTCAAGGGGTCTCTTTCATTCAGTTTTCTGTTTCATAGCACATACCCCCACTGCAGGAGTGTAAGTAAAAGAGGAAAGGAAAAAAACCAAGACCTGGCTGCAGAAAATTACCACATCAACAGCCTCACCAGATAAGAATGTATCTACCAGGTGAACCTAATGAAGAATGCCAAGTTAGAACTACCTAACCAAAGGTACAGAACATAAGTATCTCAATAAGAAGAATTCGGTACTAGCAGTCACACAAGTGGTCTCGGCTAGTTCTAGACACAGGAAGAAAATATGTCAAACACTGTAAACAAAAAGGGAAATTGCCTAAAGCAAAATGTCAGCATTAGAGTTCAGTAGTTACTGATGTGAGAGCAGTAAATGCCAGTGCTTGGCCTGGCTCTGAAGCGTAGCTGCTTTTTTTGCAGCAGCTTGTACAAAGGCATATTAAAACGCACCATTCCGAGGGTGCAGCATCACACAGAACTTAACCCAGCATAACTGTGGTTTGCCTCCAAAGGAGTAGTCATGTACTGTCCATCCCGCTTCTACCCTCTGGCTATGTGCTTCCATTCCTGCCTTCCTATCGACTCCAGCAATCACACAGCCGGAGGGCAAATCGATGTCAGTTTGGTAGTCGGACATGAAACTAACTCTCAAAACTTGAAAAAAATGGACAGTTTTCTGCTGGTTCAGTGAACTCAACTTACTCACTCTGTAGCCTCACAATGGCTAGATATGCAGGAAAAGAAGGCACTGAACTTGTCATTTGAAACCACAGTAAGCTTCTTTTTGTGGTCATTTATTGTTTCCAGTGGCTTGAGTCATTCCTGGTGCCCCAGGAATGGAGGCATATGATGTTCTCGGATAAGAACATGAAACCCAACACTCACCCAGCTGGGAGAAGCGAAAAAGTTCATCCTCATTCTCTGTCGTATGGTCCACGTTGAGCTGAGTCACCTGCAGCCCATCCACCGTGGACTTGCATAACAGTGCCCGATTGGTACCTGCAGTGGGAGCAGCGAGATGAGGCACCAGATAGCTCTGCCATTAAGAGGGAGAACATATCCAAATGGAAAAGGAACAGGAGAGGGGAATAAAGACAGAAGAGAAAAGAAAGGCTCATGTACTGTCTCATCATGATGTCCAAAAAGTAGCCTTGCTAAGCAGCATAGTAGGCCTGCTAGGCAGCTCTTCAGGCCTGAGCTGGTACCTCACAAGAAAGCTCTCCACTTCTCAGTGAATCTGCACTACTGCCTCTCAACCCATTTTCCCTCTGTTCTTTGGTCATACACGTTGCATCAGCCAACATCTGCAGAGATAAAGAGCCAGGCTGATTTCAAGTGCTCCTATAAGTAATAAGCATATTGCTCCTTGGCCACAGACCAAGAAAAACTGTCCCTCACATTCAAATTTCTTTCATTTCCTAGAACCACAGCCATCCTCAGAAACGCCAAGACTGAGATGCTGGCAAAAAACAACTCACCCACATTGGCGATATAGAGCTTGTTGTTGAGAACAACAGCCACAATAGCCATAGCTCCTCCAGAGATCTCCTGCTCTACAGCCTTCAATCTCTCCACAATTTTCTGGTACTGAGGCGGCAGCTGGTGGTGAGGGACACCCTGGAACCCAAAGTGAGGGGGAAGCTTAAACACACAGTCCACAACACAGAAACCACAGCTGGAATCAAAATTCTGTAGGGAGGGGACTCGTCTTGGCATGTCTTAGCCTCATGCCAAGACTGTGCAAGACATACAATTATTTGTTCAATCCTAACAAATGACACGGCTCTGATAAGATTCTGGAGATGACAGTCCAGTTCACCTGAAGAACAGAATCCGCATCTGCCCAGATGCCACGCAAATTTGAGGGTTTGCCTCTCATCTGCGTCATATGGCTTTGTCCTGGAAGAGCCACACGTACAGGTTGAACTCCTCTCCATGGTATGCTCAGTTCCTTACCAAGATAACCAATGACGGGTCTAATTAGTGCCAGTATGAACAGTGGGAACTCTGGGAAATGGACCAAGACGCTTGCTTTACTTCACACAAGCTCCCAGAAGAGAACCACAGAGAAATAATTTTCAATTACAGTCTCCCTTGGACCAGACTGACTAATGTGCTCAAGACTCATCCAGCAATCTCTGTTCTTTAGGCTACATTACCTCTGGTAGCTGGGACTGCAGGCTGGCCTTCTCTGCCAAGGAATCATCGATGGACTCCAGGAAACTTCTTTCTACCACATCAAAAGCCTAAAAAAAAGGCCATAAAGAGAAACTAAGATCTTATCCAATACCTACAGGCCTTTGAGGCTACCTGTCCCCACCTCCTTAAGACTGGCTTATAGTGGTCGGTCACTGTACATACAGACATTCAAGGATCACTGCGTCGCATTGAAATACAATTATTTTAGCGCAACTAGTTAACAGCTTGTAAAAACAATCTGCAATTACTCAAAACAGGAGACAAAAACATAAAAGTTACATTCAAAGCAATGTCAGAGACCTATCTGATTTTGTGGGTTGATTGTAAGAACTTGTCTATCACTCAAGAAAGCCTACTCACAAATCCATCTCCCCACCTATTAACTTCCCCCTTTCACTCATTGTCATCTCCTTCACAGGCTGACTTGTTCCTACATGTCCAGTGAAGGCCAGCTGCAGCTTCCTGGAGAGCTCTCAGCAGCATGCTGACAGAGCCAGGGGGACAGATGGGTATGAGGCGGAGGTGAAACAAAGCTCTACAGCTGCTCAGGATGAGTGCAATTGCAACCATTGGCAGATGTTTCCAACCCCCACAGAAACAAGATGCTGCTCCCCTGGTGGCAAAAAGAGGAGGTGGGTAGTGTGAGAAGCAGGAGCCGTTCCCAGCCAAAGCTTCTTTACCTGCAGCAGAACTCGACGCACATCAGCATCGCTGTGATCTGCGTGTAGCTGGCCCAGCAGCAATTCTGCAGAGAGTCTCTGACCCACGAAGTTGGTGACCCGATTACCATCATAGCCATTGAAGACACCATAGAGGTAGCAGTTGTTCTCACTCCTATCAAAGAGGGCAGAAGCAAAGAGACACAGACATATGTAACAAGTTCCTCCAGACACCTCCTGCACGCTCGCGCCCCACCCTCTTCTTCCAAGTCCTGTGTCACAAACTAAATACCACTTTTATCTGCTCTTGTGTCTGCAGGAGTCTGTGCAACCCACTTACCTGAATTTTAACCAGTTATCTTCCAAGGGGTGACCTTCTGTCCCTTTGCCATCTGCACTGTAGGAACGGTTTGGAGCTGAGCCCACCCCAGAGAGATGGCATGATGGCAAGTCGTCTGTCCAACTGGGCTGCTGCTCCTGCGAGACAGAAAGAGACCGTGTAAACCCCAAGCAGCCTGAAGTGAGGATCCTGGTTCCAGTACGGGTTACAAGTCCATCTCCACCCTCGTCTCAACCCTTCTCCCTTTGCTAAAAGCGTAGCACACCACTCCAGCCAGTAACTTCATATTCCCTGCTGCAGAACTGGATCACTTACCACCTCCTTTCCCTCTGAAGCTGAGCTCTGGCTGCACCTCCAGCTCTTGCTAACAAGAAACCAGAAGTGAAATTTGCACCTGAGTTTTACACTCGATACAGCACAGCACTACCTATTCATTTGGTGAATCAGACCCTCGCGCATCCGTGGCACGGGAGTACAGGGAAGGCTCTGGTTCCCCGCTGGAGTACACACACCCAGGACAAGAGACTGGGGCCCTGCTGCTGCCAGCAATGAGAGAGGCATCCCTGGGGCCGCCATCTCCCTGGCGCACGCCGCCTGTACACACACA
>NW_009207756.1:0-209 GCF_000690835.1 Fulmarus glacialis
AGATTTCTGCTCCCCTCTTCCTGCGCTTAGTTTGTGCTGAAAAGAGGAACTCCCACACAGGTCCCCTCCAAGGGGGGCCCAAGCCGGGTCACCACGGTGTGGCAGCTCCAGAAATCTCTTAGTTTTCTTTAACTTTGGTCAGATGAAAAATAATCTCAAAATCTTGATAAGCTCTGTGGGATAGAAGAAATGTTTCTGTTGGGCTCTGA
>NW_009207756.1:224-960 GCF_000690835.1 Fulmarus glacialis
CCCCCCCGGAGAGCCGCCCCCCCCTGCCTCTCTCCCTTGCTTCCACAACATCTCCTGCCCCAAACGCCCCAGGCAGTGCTGGGACCCGGCCCAGGACCCCCGGGCGCTCCAGGACCAGCAGCACCTTGCCCCGCTGCGGCTGACCCAAGGCTTCGCTATGGCAAATCCCACGTATCCAGACCAAAATCTGACGTTGTCCATGTCACCGTGCACCCCTGGCAAAGCAGATCCTTCTGCAAACCCCAGCCCCCTCCATCCCTATAGGAGCTATAGGGCATGCAAGCAGCCACCCCCTATGGAAACGCCTTCCCGGAGCTGAAGGGGTTAGCCGGCACCTCGCCCCGCTCCTGCCAGCGGCAGATCTCTTTCCCCCAACAGCTGTTTTTGGAGCAGCCGTTTGGGGAGAAATCCCCCGGCTTCCTCGGCCAACACTGCAATTCGCTCTCGTCCCTGCCAGCTCTCACGCCGGGCTCTCCCGCTTCCCCTGCCAGGGGACCACGCCGTGCGGGGAGGCATCAGAGCCGGGTTCTGGCACAAAGAGACCCAGCGGAGCCCGATCCCGGCTCAGGGAGCCCTGGGGATGGCCCTCATCCCTCCTTCCCTCTGACCATCCCTCCTTCCCGCCACGCTAGGAGCGTGGAGCTCTGCCAAAACACGTTCGAGAGGGACGCTGGAGCCAAAGCCCAAAGCAACCCGCCCCTGGCCAACTGTTCCCAGCTGTGTGGATGCGAGGAAG
>NW_009207756.1:1018-1486 GCF_000690835.1 Fulmarus glacialis
GGCCGGCGTTAATTGTCCCACTGGCCTTTGCCGAAGAGCTGGCCAGCGAGATCCCTGCCCAGTTAATTGCACAACCCGAGCACGGCCGTGCTGGTCCGGCCAGGGTGCTGCTGGCGGCAGATGCTCCGGGAGAAGTGCAAGGACCAGGGTGTGGACAGGATGATACCATCCCCGAAACCCTCCTCCAGGCTCCGGCAGCCAGAGCACCTCCCCGGGGTGCAGCTGTACCCCCGTGCCCCGTAGCCCTTGCCGAGTATCCTGAGCTCACCCCGCGCCTCTCCCGACCGACTCGTGCTCCCCGAAGCCCTGTGCCGAGCCGTTCCCCACCTGCCGCGTGAACAAGCGCTTCCTTTTGCCATAAGGCATCTGGCTAAAGTGTGCGCTGTTAAAAACAGCGAGTAATAATTGTAGTGAGTAATAAGCCGCTACTCATCCTCCCCACGCACTCGGTCCGTCGGCGCTCCAGCC
>NW_009207757.1:0-210 GCF_000690835.1 Fulmarus glacialis
GCCCCCCTGCCACTGAGGCTGGCTGGTGGAGCTGGTGCAGGAGGTATTGCCCCAAGCGTGAGCATCTCACAGGGATGCTTCGGCAAGATTTTGGGGCTAGTTAAACATGAAAAGGACCTGGGGGTGCTGGTCGAGAGATGGCTGAGCATGAGCCGGCAGTGTGCCCAGGTGGCCAAGAAGGCCAATGGCATCCTGGCCTGTATCAGAAAT
>NW_009207757.1:685-6906 GCF_000690835.1 Fulmarus glacialis
TGAGGCGCTTAGGGACATGGTTTAGTGGGCATGGGGGTGTTGGGTTGACGGTTGGACTTGATGATCTTAGGTCTTTTCTAACCTTAATGATTCTATGATTCTATGAAATCAGGTTCATGGTGGGATCAGTTGAGGGTCAGCACTCCTACATCCTACAGGCTGTCTCGACTGGGCTCCGGGACCCCCAAAACCACCGCCAAGATGCGTTCCAGCATCCTTGATAGCGTGAAAGGGTGAAAGCACATCCCTTGCAGCCATTTCTCTGCCCCGGGCTCATGTTTCCAAGCTGACCTCTGCCACCGCGTGTTGGGTCAGAGGAGACGTTTCCGCTGCGGGCTGGGGACCTGCGCCGGGTCTCCCGGCTCCTGTATTTATACATCCTGTGCAGTGCTGGGTAATCAGAAAATGCAATATCGCTGTCACCAGCTCTCCGAAGACATCCAGCCTGAGTAATTTAACATGTCAGCGCCATCCATCATGGAGACGCAGCCGGCAAACAAACGTGGAGAGGCCGGAGGGAGCTGGGAGGGTGGCTGGTGGAGCGGCTGCTGCCTGCACCGGCTGCCTGCACTGCTGCCTGCTGCCTGCACTAGCTGCCTGGTCACCTTGGTGGGGTGCAAGAGCAGAGCAAGCACTGGAGATCGCTGCCTCTGTCCAGCCCCGGCCATCTGCCTGCCCAAAAGGGACCAGGTCTGGCTCACGGGAAGGTGGCAGAGGGACATGCCATGTCCTGCCTGCGCGGGCAGCGTCCGGGTCCGTCTCCCGGGAGGAGGAGACAGCTCTGCTGAGCTCTGGGGGGAACCTCCCGTACGTAGCTGGTGTCCATCTCCCAGCACTAGCGGCAGCAGAAAAGCCCCGGGCAGCCGGCGGGAGAAGGGATGTGCAGCAGAGCTGCAGTCCTGGCCGGTCGCCCAAGGGCCTGCGTTAGAAGCCCAGGTTAATTAAGATTTTCCTTGCTTATGTGAATAAGCCTTATCGGTTTTACCACTGGGCTGTGCCCTTCAAAACCCCAGTCCCTGGGTGCGGGTGTATCATGACATCGGATGTTCGCTGTGATATGGGGGTCTGAAAAGGAGCCGGCGGTGGGTTAGGGTTTGGGGTGTGGGTCTGTAAACCCCCCAGGCCCCATGTCCAAGCACTAAATGTTGCTGTGTGCAAGCACTGATCCCTCCTGCTGCTTTCAGGAGGAAAGGAGCTGGCAGAGCCTCTTTCTACCCCTCTGTTGAGACCCCCCCGAGGGCACTGCACGGCCAGGTTGGGGCATGGACGGGGCAGGAGCCACGTGCCAAGCTCCCGGCGTCCCTCCGGCTCCTGCCAGCCACCTCTCATCACAGTGATTAAGAATTTCAGAGGGCAGAAGGCACCGCTTGTTTTCTGTTCTCCTGCCAAGAAGTGGGGAAATTGTGCTTCTGCCTAGAATAAAGGATTTTTTAAAAACAGTAAAATATTTTAATGGCAGTTTAAAGGGCCACTGTCAACCCCCAGAGGCCTCTTTGCTTAAACTCTGCAAGGATTGAAGGACTTCTGCCAGTTAGAGTCTGTGTTGCTTCTGAAGCGTCCGTCTCTGCTTGGTGGGTCTGGCGGCTGAAGCGAGCCGGGCTCCTCCAGCATCCCGCACCGGCTCCCCGCTCCGGGGGGAGATGCGGGGTTAACCACGAGCCAGCCCTGCTGCTTGCTGCGGCTGTTGGTGCCGGCCGCTGCAGGGATGCGTGTTGCTGGCCATCAGGATGAGCTGGTGGAGCAGATGGGCCAAAGTGGGTGCTGAGGGGGGGAAACCAGGACCCTCACCGTGCAGTGGGGTCCTGAGTGCCCCCCGAGTGCTGTATTCCCCCCATGCATCTTGTCTCAGCTGGGTTTGCTTTGGAGCATCTAAAATTTACTGTACTTCACCGTGCGGGTGTCCTCGGGGAGAACAGCTTCTACATTCAGAGGTTTTCTTTGTAAATACATTGCAATACATTTGTGAAATACATTCCTGGGGGTAGGAAGCATCTTCTTACATTTACATCGCAATCAGCGCCGTGGGGTCTTGATTTTTGATGAGGGCAGTAAGGAACCAGGAAAATCACGAGTGGTAAAAGTCCCCGGTCACTTCTGGTGACCCCAAGCAGAGCACCTGGGCTGGGAGCGGTGGATGCCGGCCAAATCCAGCAGCTCTGCCGAGGAGCTCCCAGCTCCCCCCCCGCTGCCGTGCATCCCAGCTGACAGGGCTGATTTTATCCTCTCTATTGCTTGCAGGTGGGATCGGGTTTGGACGTGCCAAAGGAAACTCTGGCTCGGAGGCGGACGATGAAACCCAGCTAACCTTCTATACTGAGCAGTATCGGAGCCGGAGACGAAGCAAAGGTACAAAATGACACAGGCGCCGGTGATGCACATGGGGGTAAGAGGAAAAAAATGGTTGAGCACCTTGACTGTTTCCATGGGTGATGCTGTCTGATACTGTGCAAGTCTAGGTAAGGACTGCAATACCAGTCTGTCGTGGTAAGGACATCCCAAGATGTGCTGTTTGTGTGATGCAGCACCATGCAGGAGCCAGAAATAGCATTTCCCGGTGATGTTGCTGAGGTTCTGGGTTTCTTTGATGGTTTCTAGTATCAGTTACATTACACATGCCCTGGCACTTCCTAAAGCTGCACTGGCGCGTGGTGACTGTGTCCGTCATTGTCCTGGCACCAGCGCAGCTGGCGGGGATGGTCACCTTGGCAATTCCTTGCTCCAAACTCCTGTTTTCTGCGCTTTATTTCCCATGCAAAGCATCCGTCGGACGGAAATTTCCCAGCCTTCCTCTCGGCACAAAGGCAATTAAAAGGAACAAATTCAAAATGAGGACTGGGGCAGGGATTTGTAGAGCGGAATCCCTTCAGGCTTTTTTATGAGTTAGAGGAGCTGAGAAACTGAAATATCATCTGCAGTTTGAAATTAGTGTCCATGTTTCCTCTGGTCACATCATGCTAGATCATTTTTGTTTGGGACCCTCGGATCAAGCTCTTTGGCAGAGGACAGGGTGAGCCTTGCTGCTGCTGTTGCATTTGAAAAATCACTGTCAGGAAATAACTACATTGGGAAGCAATTTAAAAATTCTACAGTGGGTCTGCTCCCTTCATTTGTTTTCTGTATTAAGCCGGGTATCGGCAGAGCACAGCACACCAGATAGATGCCTGCGCCCGCTGCAGCAAATGCGGCCCCATTTGTTTCAATGATTAGGCCTTCTGATAAATGCTCGTAATGTGTTTATTTGAATGTGAAATTACCTCACAACCTCTGATCAGCTTGACGATCGCACATGGGAATAAACACACGCGTGCACAGGGCCGTATTGCGTTTGTTCCTGCCGAAAAGCAGGGCGTTCGACTTTTTTTTTCTTTTCCACGTGTTTTAGAACCACAAGAAATTCTCACCGAGTTTAAAATGAGCTTTTGATGAAAAGTGGGGAGAGAATTCGTGAGTTAAAGTTACCTGTTGCAGCATGAACATAGCTGCGTTACAGGTAAAATGATTTGCGAGAGAAGGAAGAAGTTGGTTGTGTTGCAAACAGGGACAAAAGAAATGGTTCTGAAAAATCGGTGGCACAGGCGGAAAATTTCCCAAATGCTGAAGTAGTTTTTTCACTAACTTATTCTGAAATACTGGGCTGGGTGAAAGTCCTTGGGTACTTTGGAAAAGTTGCTGAAGATTGGGGTTTATTTTCAGCTACCACAAGGGGAGGGGGAGATGGTGCGTGAACAAGGTGTGGAAAACAGTGTTTTAATGAAAAGTGGATAAATCTTTGCTTTCCTGCTGCCTTGACGCCATTCCCCGTGAGGTCAGGTGCTCAGTCGGTCTCTTGAAACACACTCATGCTGTATGCTGGGTACGAAGATACTCTTATTGACACATACGTTGGCTTTGGGTTGTTTGTTTAAGCTTCCTTGTAAGGCAAAGATAAAGGAATAGATAAATAGGACAAATTCCTTTATTTTTCTTTGAATAAACTGTTGTTCACCTGGGCAGCTTTGATGGCTGGGTTTGAAGGGAATTCAGGAGGAAGAGCTGCCTTGCACGGTTGCACAGAGCTGGCTGTTAGATCTATGTTAGCGTTTGAGCGATGCTGCGAGAACCTGGTTTGTTCGTGTTCGGTGGTGGCTAACCGAGGGAATCGTCTTGCATAAAGTCCCCGTTGTATTTTCCCTCCTGTCTAGCTAAATTTTGCCATCGCTGCGTCCTTGCAAGGAATTTTCCATTATCCTTTCATTGACTCCTCTCTCCCTCGTGGAAGGAAAGCAATAGCTTAGTGGGAAGTCACAGTACCAAACTCATAATTACAAGTTCAGCAAAGATCCATAATTGGATGAGATCATAACTCTAATAGAGAAGGATGCATCGTCAGATACGGTTAATTCTTACAATGATGTTCCTGTATCGATTTCACCATGGTTGCGTGTCATTGCAGGTGCCGTGAGATAGTTATCAGGTCCAAGGAGAGAGATTCCTCAGAGTTTCTCTCCTCGGATTAGGTTTTGCAAGGTTGAGCCTAATTACTGATACCGTCAAGGCGTTGATCCCAGCCGATGCGATGGGATGTTTCCACTTAGGTGGCGCGAAGGTTCGGTTTTATTTGAGCTTTGTTGAATTCACCTGGTTAAGTTGTTGTGGGCTTTGTCTCCTGTAAAAGAAAGACTGCAGGTTTCTTAGTGCCTTGGCAAGGTAGATTAGAGGGACATTCCTATAGGTAAATATTGAGCGAGGGAGAGCTTGTTCCGGTAGCTCAGGAGCAGGAGACTCGTTGATGTCTGGTTTTCAATGCTGGAATCTCCAGTTTCAATGGAGAAGTAAATCTGATCAATCTGGGCACAGAGGCAGGGACAGCCGAGGCATCATCTGTGGTCCCAGCACGCCGCACCACGCATCTTCCCAGCTTCCAGATCTGTGGAATCCCCTTACACAGGGATTCCCCTGTCTTTGGAAAGTCTCCAGAGAAGTTAGAGTGGGGGAGAGCGTAAGAAATAATGCAGAAGAGACTTTCCCATGGAGCCAGTCCTTGTCTGCTGTTGGGCTCAGGCCCATCTCTGGGATTTGAGCTGGGAGAGGCAGTGCTGGTCACTGGTGTCTCTGGGGAGCTGGCTCATGCCCAGAAGTGCTGTGTTCGTACCCACTTTCAGAGAGGCATCCCTTTTCTTCACCATCGCCCTGTGCCCATGCCAGCTCTCTGCCCTCTGCTTCTTTTTGATGGATCAGTGTGACCTCCGCTCTGGGTGGCAGCGCTGACGGCAGGGCTGGCGTGCAGGCCCAAGGGAGCTGGAATTTGGACTTCATGTCCTGCTTTTCCATGTGAAACAAGGCCTGAGAGAGGCTGTCAGGCCACGCGGAGCTCCGTGCTCAGAGGCTGGAGGGACCCTCAGCTGGGGCTGGGCATGGCTGGTTTGCTCCTTCCTGAAAAAAACCATGAAATTTTCCAGAAATGAGATTTTCTTGCAACCTGTTTGCAACAGGTCTGTGCACTCCAGGGCTCTGCTTGCTGAGGGGCTGGCTCTCCCCTTTCCCTCTCCCCTGGGAGAATCGGGAAGTGTGGGAACCTCCCCGCATGCCAGCTGTGGTATGTGGATGGCTTCCGTCTCTGAAGCTGTCAGTCATCGCACCTTTCACCGGTGCTAAAGTCTCTGCTAGAGAGAACTGCCGGTGTTGTAGAGATGCTAATCCACATCCCCAGCTGCCCATCACGGGCGATACCAAGCTTTGATACTTACTCAGTTCCTCTCTTCTCCTGAACAGTGTGGGATGTGTTCAGTCAGGTCCCCCTCTGAGCTTGAGAGGAAAATATTAGTAGCAAAAAACCCCCCAAAACAGGGAGGCAGAGCCCCGTGCATAAACCTTGTCTTGCATGGTGCTGCTCCATCCCTCTTGCTCTGGGGTGGTGGTTATCTCCTGCCCAGCAAAATACATTCAGCTCCGGGTCTGACTTTGCAGCCCCGAGCTCCCTGGATTGCATGCAGTGCCTGCCCGATGGCTATTAAAATAGAGAGAAAGATGGGGGGGAGAAAACAAGCAGCATCATAACTCCAAGGCTGTACCAGGCTCCCTGCAGCAGTGGGCTGGCCCCTGTGCTCTGCGCTGCACAGCTCGTCAAGGACTCGGTGAGTCTAACGAGCCCCTCTGGCTTGCTGGTGGGGAGGGGGGAGGCGCAAGCGAGCCTCCCCCACCTCCGTCTGCTTCCTTGTGCCCCGGAGCAGCTGCTCTGTAAC
>NW_009207757.1:6940-11878 GCF_000690835.1 Fulmarus glacialis
GATCAGCTGCTCTGTAACACAGAAACATGCCTGCTCTTTTAAAACCCCTTCTAGGAGAAGGTTTCAAAGGGATAAATGAAGAGTAAATTGGTATTGCATCAGGTCTGCAGGGCAGATGCTGTGCAGCTTTCTGGGTTAGGGGAAACTGAGGCAGGGAAAATGACGGCGTTATATGGAGACCCTGCGAGGGACTGAGCATCCTGACCCCATTCATCTTGGAGACCTGGAGAGCCTCTGGCCTCTCCTGCAGCCCGGCCGTTGTCTGAGCCCCTGGGACCTGCCGTGAGCCACTGTGACTGCTGGTGAGCCCCTGGGCCAGGGGCTTGGGCTGATCCCGCCCCCCCAGCCAAGCAGAAAGGTCAGGTCCAGAGAGTTGCTGGAAACCCAGGTCCAAAGCGGAGCGCTGGGTGCAAGCGCAAAGCGATGCTGTTGATACCGTGATGGAGGGCGCGCAGCACAGTGACCCAGCTGGGATCTCTCATCGAATGTCCTCAGCTGGCTGCTGCTCTCCAAACAGGCTCTGCCATCTGCTTCAGCCCGAGCCGGACCACCCCGAGCCTGTTCCTCCACGCTCGGGTCTGGGATCACTTCACCCCTCTCAGCCTCGCCTCTATTGCAGCCTATTAAAAGAGGAGGGGGGAAATATCCCACCCTGTTTTCATGCATTGCTTGCATCCAGGAGGTACCTTCCCATCCCAGCAACCTGCTACTGTCCCAGGAGAGCTCCCCGACACCCCAGGGAAGGGAGGCCATGGGTTTGGGTTGCTCCTCGGCTGAGGTCCCCATGAACAAGGCACCCGGCTGTTTCCATAGCATGTGGTGATGGTTTAGACAAATTAGCAGAGTCTAATTATGTACCTTGGATGGGTGTCAGCCGCGCATGTGCGCGCGCATGTGTGCGCCTCGCTGGCTGGCGAAATCTTCTGAGGGCTGTTAGAGAAATGAGAAGCTGAGCTTTGATCTGCCTCTGTATTTGGTGTTTAAAACAAGGCCTTTTATAAGGGAATATTAGGTATTCGGAGTCTGTTACATATGGGGAAGCTTCGCTTTGATCCTCTCCTGTCTCCGGCGGCAGCAGACACTTATTATTTCATGGGGAACTAAACGAAGTGCAGAATGAAATTCCGTGCTCTGCCAGTGCCCCCGGCCCCGCCGGGGCTGAGCGAACGCCGCGGGCAGCGCGTTGCCCCGTCTCTGCCTCGGGGTATCACCCCCCCGGCTCTGCACCGGGTTTGGCTCGCCATGCCGGCAGCCTGCAAACTGGGGGAGACGCTGTTGGGAATCAAATGGGAGACAAAAGGCGATAAAGAAAACATTGATTTGAGTTGCTGACAGTAGCAAGAAGGGGGAATGGGTCTGTCTGTGCCTCGTGCTGTCTGTCTGTGCTCGGGGAGTCTTCTCCCCGTCGGCAGCCGGCGCTGGCAGCCCTGTGTCGGCCCAGCTGCTGCCTGTTCCCTCGTCGTGGGGTCAGCCCCCGGGAAGGGGACACACAGCTGCTCGCTGCAGGGACAGACGGACGGGTCAGTGCTGGTGTCTGGCACGCACCCGGCTGGTTCGTGGCACGTGGAGCTGTACTGCTCTCTGCGAGGCCAGGGAAGAGCACCCCAGAGGGGACAACTGGTGTCCCATGTGACCTGGACATCCCCAAATCTCTAGGGATGAGATACCTTCATGATGCAAGTCTCGCCTCTACCTCCCACAGCACCGGCATACATCCACCCCCCCGGCTGCACCCCTGCAGCGCAGCCCCTGCGCAGACCCCTGCCGCGTCCCAGGGCAGCGGTGCCGATGAGGGATGCTGTAACTTTCCAACGTTTCTCTGCTCTCAAAACCTCTGTCCTGGATGCTGTTTTTCCAGCGAGCAAACAAACGTGGTGCTTTTGCATGATGGCTTATTTTGCTCACAGAACGAGCAGGCATTGCATCAGCAAAGGAAACCCCCCCCAGCGCCTCTCTCCATCCCCGTTAGACTCCGTCTGTGCAGGGAAGCTGGGCTGGGGTTGCTCCAGCAGCCTCTTTGGTCCCGTAAGTCCCCGGTGGCTGTAGGTATGGGGGTGCACGCATGCTCCTGCCCATGCCTGGGCACACGTGGGGGGTACTGAGGTTTTGGGGAGAGGGGCCGCTGCTGGAAGCTGGTTGCAGAGCGTGAGCTGGGGAGCAGAGGCGTCCGCAATTAAAGCGGTCGTGGTGCCAAGGCTCTTTAACTTCCCCGGACTGCGCTAGAGATAACAGCTTTTACATCTGTTCCTGGAGGCAGTGTGGGTCTTTCTATTTATTTATTTATTTTTTGATTGTATCTGATACAGCCTCAGCGAGTAATTGAGTGTTTGAGAGTGAAAAATTATCTCTCCGGCTTGGCCCTTATCTTGACAGCAAAGCAGCACTTTTAATTTAATTTTGTTCAGAGCATGTGGGTAACAAATTTCACTAATCGCTCTGCTGTCGCCCTCCGCATGGTAACGAGTCTCTTGTTTCCCAGGAAGCAGAACATAAACACGGCACTGGATGCAGGCGGGAGGAGGGCGAGGGTTAGCGCGGGCTGGAAAATGAAGATGCGTTTCGGCACCGATGCTTGGCGCGCCCGTGACGCGATGGATTTGTCTCCTGGCTGGAGCGGGGGGAGGAGTGGGAGGAGGCGGAGGGTGGTGGACGTCACATTGTGCCGGTGAAGCTCGCCCTTGCGCGGCATTTGCCTGCGGGGGAAACTGAGGCACGGAGGGGATGTGCCCCAACCCTGGGGAGCTGTTGCAGAGCAGAGATTTTTAGTCCCACCTTGCAGGGCTATTTTGCGTCTGTTCCAAAAATAATGGAGGGAGGGGAAAGATGGTTTGGTGGTGGGTTTTTTGCACAGCTGGCTTTGGAGATCCCAGTCCAATTCCCAGATCCCAGGCAGCAGCCTGGCTCTGCCTGCAGGGTGGCGATGGGAGAGCGGGCAGGGCCTGGATGGGCAGCGTGGTGGAGGTCCAGCAGCGATGGGCAGCTCGCTGGGTGCTGGGGCATCTGCTGCCGGGTCCTGAGCCCTCCCCCTGCGCCCTGGCCTCCATCACGGCTCCCTCCCGGTCTCCAAAATCAATTCAGCTGTCTGACCAGCCCTTCACTCGCCGAGTGCAATCCTCCCTGGGCTGTGACTCAACACGAGCTATTTCATAGATAATGATTACTTTTTTTTCTGCTTTTTTCCTGTAGGAATAATGTTTTCGTTACACAGTATTGAAAATTGCTTTTCCTCCTCCTTAAAATGAAGCCTTCCACTCAGATTTGCCTTTGTGTTTGTATATCGTAAAATTGGGACTCGTTTGGAGTTTAAAACAAAAGATCAGGCCCTAATTCCAGGAGAAGTGTTTCCATTGATTTGTGTGACAGAAAATTCCAGTGTAGGCAATCTCTGCCTTTAAATATGTAACTGTTTCTTTAATGTGATTTTATCTCAACCAATTCAGCACCGAGAACATGAAAGCAAAACTGACTTCATTGATTGTAATTGTCCATGCCCAGAGAAAGCAAAAAATGTAGCAGCGCCAGGAGAGCAAATTGGGATTGCACAAATTCTTCCCCCTTTGCTGTGTTGGGGGAGGTCTAAGACATGCGGGCAGGAGAACCTGCCCGTGGTGACCCTACCCGGAGGTGGTGATGGGGCGGGTGGTGATGGGGCGGGTGGTGGTGAACCTGGTGGTGATGAGGCTGGTGGGTCAGCAAAGACCAGCATCTCAACCTGTCCCATTTCAGCCATCTCCTTTTCCACTGCCCCTTCCTTGCCCAGCCTTCAGGGCTTTTCCTTCCCCTCTGCTTCCCCCCTTCTTCCTCCTCCTCCTCCTGATTGCGTCTCCCTGCGAGCTGCAGGCACAGTGTTTTAGAGCAAAGGGGGAGCACCACCAGCAACTGTATAAATAGGACGTAAATAAATTTATTCAGTACACGAGGCATTAAAACTCCAGGAGGATGTAAAGAGCCGAGTCTCAGGCTGCTGGAGGAGTGTGAGAGCTCGCTGGGGCGAGCGGTGCAGGCTGTGGTGCACACCAGAGCTCATCTGCAGAACCCTTGACCTCGCCGTGGGGTCCGGCAGCCCGACCCCAACCTTCCCACTGTGGCTGTGCCACCCCTCAGCAGCCTCCTCTCCCTAACCCACGCCCCAGGGCTGCCTTTTCTGCAGCCCCCTGTGCCGTACTGGAGGACGCCTCGGCTAATTGCTAGTGGGTAATTCATAAATGTTAATAGTATCAATCTGATTCAGCGTGCGCTTAGCAAGATCAAATCCTCTATAAATCCAGAAGTGTCTGATCTCACCCTTCTGCTGCACAACGCAGCCGTCTTTCCTCCTTGTTTCCCCCCTGTCCCTTCTTGTGTGTGTCCTCTGTGCCTTCTTGGAGGTGAGGGGGTCTCCCCGGGGGTCTCCCCCCGGCACGGCGGGAGCGAAGCTGATCCACATCCTGCTGGCTCTGGGCATGAGGCTGGAGACAGCCCCGCGCCCAAAACCTGACCCAGATCCAGACTGTAGATGTGAGCACCTTCACTGGGGATTTGTCCAAGGCCGCGATGGAGAAGGTGCCAGCTCAAGGAGAGGCTGAGGCCAGGCGCTGTGGAGAGGGTATGCAATGAAACGCCTGCTCGTGCTCTCGCCGTGCTGCTCAGATGCTGCCTGGGGGGTTCGTTGCATCAACATCCATCCCCTTCTGAGAGAAGTGGCTCTGGGGCAGAGTGGTCCACGAAGGCTTGGTGGGGACCTTGGTGCGGGAGAGCTGGGTCTGGCTGGAAGGAGGATGTCCCGTCCCATCCCGTCCCATCCCGTGAGTCTGGTGTGCTGGAGAAAGAGGGACCATCCTGAGGTGGAAGGGGTGGGGGGGCCGTGGCGAGGGGCAGGGCAGGGAGGGGAGACGGGCAGCGCTGCGCCCCGGCTGCAGGTGCTCCGTGGCAAGAGCCGTCTGCCAAACACCGCTGCTC